>NC_068280.1:40844292-41144292 GCF_025860055.1 Xyrauchen texanus
TGCTTTAACTGCCAAACTATGCATGTGGATTTTATCTGCCATTTTGTAGAAACACAGTAATGGAATTGTTTACAACGGAATGCTTTTGTGTAAACACATTAGCATTTTTCTGCATTTGCGATTCCAGGTCATGTAAATTTATCTGATGCTTTGAATATGTATGAAGCCCAGGCTCTGATTAGGAAACACTGAGTTCTCATGTAACATTTATTGCTCTCAGGAAGGACATATACAACATTTTCCTCATGAAATATATACAGTGCATCCAGAAAGTATTCACAGCGCTTCACTTTTTCCACATTTTGTTATGTTACAGCCTTATTCCAAAATGGATTAAATTCATTATTTTCCTCAAAATTCTACAAACAATACCCCATAATGACAACATGAAAGAAGTTTGTATGAAATCTTTGAAAATGTATTAAAAATAAAAAAAAATACATGTACATAAGTATTCACAGCCTTTGCTCAATACTTTGTTGAAGTACCTTTGGCACCAATTACAGCCTCAAGTCTTTTTGTGTATGAAGCTACAAGCTTGGCATACCTATTTTTGGGCAGTTTCTCCCATTCTTCTTTGCAGGATCTCTCAAGCTCCATCAGGTTGGATGGGGAGCATCAGTGCACAGACATTTTCAGATCTCTCCAGAGATGTTCAATCGGTTTCAAGTCTGGGCTCTGGCTGGGCCACTCAAGGACATTCACAGAGTTGTCCCATAGCCATTCCTGTGTGCTTAGGGTCATTGTCCTGTTGGAAGATGAACCTTCGCCCCAGTCTGAGGTCCAGAGCGCTCTGGAGCAGGTTTTCATCAAGGATGTCTCTTTACATTGCTGCATTCATCTTTCCCTCAATCCTGACTAGTCTCACAGTTGCTGTCGCTGAAAAACATTCCCACACCATGATGCTGCCACCACCATGGTTCACTGTAGGGATGGTATTGGCCAGGTGATGAGCGGTGTCTGGTTTCCTCCAGACATGACGTTTGCCATTCAGTCTAAAGAGTTCAATATTTGATTCATCAGACCAGAGAATTTTGATTCTCATGGTCTGAGAGTCCTTCAGGTGCCTTTTGGCAAACTCCAGGTGGGCTGTCATGTGCCTTTTACTGAGGAGTGGCTTCCGTGTGGCCACTCTACCATACATTCCTGATTGGTGGAGTGCTACAGATATGGTTGTTCTTCTGGAAGGTTCTCCTCTCTCCACAGAGAAACATTGGAGCTCTGTTAGAGTGACCATCGGGTTCTTGGTCACCTCCCTGACTAAGGCCCTTCTCCCCTGATTGTTCAATTTGGCCAGGCGGTCAGCTCTAGGAAGAGTTCTGGTGGTTCCAAACTTCTTCCATTTACGGATGATGGAGGCCACTGTGCTCATTGGTACCTTCAATGCTGCAGAAATATTTCTGTACCCTTCCCCAGATTTGTGCCTCGATACAATCCTGTCTCGGAGGTCTACAGACAATTCCTTGGACTTCATGGCTTGGTTTGTGCACCGACATGCACTGTTAACTGTGGGACCTTATATAGACAGGTATGTGCCTTTCCAAATCATGTCCAATCAACTGAATTTACCACAGGTGGACTCCAATCAAGTTGTAGAAACATCTCAAGGATGATCAGTGGAAACAGGTGACATGTGATTTTTTCGTTTTTTGTTTTTAATACATTTGCAAAGATTTCAAACAAACTTCTTTCACGTTGTCATTATGGGGTATTGTTTGTAGAATGTTGAGGAAAATAAATAATTTAATCCATTTTGGAATAAGGCTGTAACATAGCAAAATGTGGAAAAGTGAAGCACTGTGAATACTTTCCGGATGCACTGTACATGGATATCTCAATATGCATGGATGTGTCAATAAGACATCCATTTGTGTGCATATCTCATTGAGTCGCGCCACTTTGAAGTCCCCAGACAAATATATGACCAATATGTGGAATGTTTGATCACATTTTATCAATATTGTGGATTATCAACCTGATGCTTGCATCATAATCACATCATTATCACAGGAGGTTTGAGTCATCGTACATAAGTATCATGTCTCTGGATCGCTCTAAAAACTTGACAAATGTGTTCTGCAGGGATGCCAGTTAGAAGAAAACCTTCAGCTTTATTACTGTCTCCATTTTCATTATATTATCAGCTGAACTGACACATTACTGTTCTTTAGGGCTGCAGCATCTGAATTTGAAAGGAATATTTCACTCATAATTTACTCTCAGTGTTCCAACATACACATTCTTTGAATACGGTGGACTGTGGTGCTAATGCCGACAATATAGGTTTGAGTTTGGATTGTAAAGTTTCTTTTCCCCATCATTCCTCACTTTACATATTTAATTGGTCACTCTGCAGTAATGTAAAGCATAATTTACAGAGACAACCTGAGAATTTATGCTAACAATAGTCCACTTCATGTCTTTGAACTGTATTAAAATGTAATTTCACATACACTTTTGCTCAGGGGTGGGGCCACGATTTCCGAGGCCCCAAGCAACTTTCCAACCAAGGGCCCACGTAACAGTGTAGTATGTCTCAAAATATTTTGTTTTGATATTTTTTAGGCTGTTGATGATATTTACACATACAGTATCTTGATAATTGTTTATTTGCTCAGAAATTACACAAAAGTTACTTTAAATAATATATTTTTTTATTTATCCATTAACAGCCATTGTGGTCAATAAGATGAACACATGAAAGGATGGAATTTAATTTATAATATAATAAATATAATGTGCATTCTCCAAAACAACAATACAGTAAAAAGTAACAAAGCCAATGTTTGCCAATGCATTTTTGTGAACAAACAGGGAGTGCAAAATCTACCACTTCACTTATTTTTGGAACCTAGCTTAATATTATGTATTATTATAATATGATGCTGAATTAGTATTATAATTTTGAGGGCTTGTTTAATACAATAGTAATATATTTCTGTCATACTGACTTCACCTTCATCTGGGACTTGAGAGGCGGAGCCCTAGGAGGCTCGGGAGGAGGAGCCCTGAGAGGCTCGAGAGGAGGAGCCCTGGGAGGCTCGGGAGGCGGAGCTCTGGAAAGCTCGGGAGGCGGAGCTCTGGAAAGCTCGGGAGGTGTTGGCGCTTGGACGGTCATGGCTCCAGGCACTGGCCCAGGGACGGTCGGGGCTACAGGCGCTGGCCCAGGGACAGTCGAGGCCACAGGCGCTGGCTCAGGGACGGTCGAGGCCACAGGCGCTGGCTCAGGGACGGTCGAGGCCACAGGCGCTGGCTCATGGACATCTGAGGCTACAGGCGCTGGCTCATTGACGTTTGAGGCTATCGGCACTGGCTCACTGACGTCTGAGGCTACAGGCGCTGGCTCGGGGACAGTCGAGGGCTCAGGCTCGCTCACCGTGGCTGACGAGGACTCAGGCTCGCTCACAGTGACATGCGTGGGCTCTGGCTCGCTCACCGTGGCATGCGTGGGCTCTGGCTCGCAGACCGGGACAGGCGTAGGCGCTGGCTCGCAGACCGTGGCAGGCGTAGGCTCGCTGACCGTGGCAGTCAACCGAATAAACACAAAGGAAAACCCTCAATGGGGAAACAAACATAAAACAGAGAACTTGGGCAGGGACAGCATACCAGGCTAAACAACATTCATAAACAAACAACAACCGACAGAGACTGAACAAACAGACAGGGTTTAAATACATGAACAAGGGAAAAAGGGGCCAATGAACAAACAGAACTCAAACAAGGTAACAAGATGATGAACAGAAACCAATGGCAAATTAAAGAGGGCAGGTGAAAACAATGAACGGAGAACATGAACGCTAACAGGGAGACTATGGAGTTACACAAGGGACAAAAGTGAAAACTAAGGAATTACAAAAGTGACAAAAAATGATAAACAAAGAGCAACGGTGAAACAAGACAAGGTAATCATTACAAAGGTACTGCAGTGTCAGTATGTATTTCACAGTTCACAATGCTCCTCATTACAAATTTGGTGAAACGCTTAAGCAGCTTCAAATGTTTGGAATTGCGCAAATGGGTAAACCTTCTGCACTTTGCCTTCACAATAAACGTGAACCACTCCGCAACCTCTGAAAACCCCTTGAGTGTTTTGCTGTCCGACAGGGGGCAAGCAATTGCTTTGTTTGCGTGATGGTTAAAATCTCTGCTGCTTTTGATAGATAGTTAACGATCAAAATCAGTTTTCTCAACATTTTTCTTGTTGTCACTTCACTTCTCTAAAGACAGTAATTTGAATACATACATGCTTGTTATGCACTTGCATTTTAATTATACAACCCAATGGTTACATGCTGGTGGCTGGTAGTACTTAAGTTTACTCAACACTTTAAATGTGTTTTCAGCATTTCTTGCTGAAGTTTTAAATTTTTAATTTATGAAATAGGTATTGTGCTTTTTTGTTCGTTGATAAATGGGATGTCTCGAGTTTTTGTACCCTTTGAGTTTACACAGAAATTGCGGATTACCCACAAATTCAAAACAAATTCTTCTAACTTTGACTCAGACTGTCCCACAGGTTGGCCCACAGTACTACCCTATAAAGGCAAAAGACCTTAACTCGCTAGAGTGTGGAACTGAGAAAAATGATTTTAAAGTTTTTTAGTTGTCCAGCCAAATGTATAATAGGTAGGACACTGGAAATCTGGCAATTAAATGTTTTAGTAATTCAATTTATCTACATAAAAAAAATATTGAGCTCAAACTTGACTTTTGACCCCTATTTTGAAGTTACTGTACTCTGCCTTTGTATTGTCAACAAAAAGTGATAAGTCACGCCAAGGCAAAAAGGCAGTAACTTCCACATTATCAATATTTGGTTGCTGATCGCCATTTACAAAATCATTATAGTAACATCTAGTGATCATTGCATTTATTTTGGATGATTTACAATTACTTATAGCCATGTACTTATTGCTATCCTGTGCTTTGGTTGTATTCTGATGGCATTTTTAATACATTAGACATGAAACATACCTCCATAGTGGTAAAGAATATCTTAAATCGGTGTGCAGCAAAACTAACAGGTTAACTGCAGATAGGTGACACTGAATGAAATGACTAAATACAAGATAAGCATATTTCTAATGAGTAAACATAATCATTTATTTAATAATGGAATACAAAGATGTAACAAATCATGTACAAATTTAAAATGCATGGGACTGGAATAAGTAAGGGTTAATGCCCGACGAGGTGTCCATTGTCAGGTTTTAATGGACGACGGCGAGGTGTGAACCGGCCGACGCGCAGCGGAGGATGGTTGCCTCCGCCGAAGGCCATTAAAACCTGACAATGGACACCTCGGAGGGCATTAACCCGCTTATACCATGGTCACTTGCCAAATAAAACATTTTTAAAACATTAGTTTATATTTTAATTAGGCTAAATCTAGTTTTTACAAATAATAACTTGCCTGACAGTTTATTTAGCAACCGGAGATATTTATAGTCCGCTCAGCTTGTAGAACCCTTCAGGTTCAAAAATGCATTTTTTTTTTTCATGAAACACAAAGGTAGGCATAGTTATTTTTTTATTACACATAAAACAATTAATCAAACAACACAGCTGGATGTCAAACCAGACTTTTCTGACCAGGCCAAGGGGCGTATCGGGAGACAGTACAGGTGAATTCTTTATGATTTCAAGATCAGACTCAGAAATACGTGGATGGTGAACGCTGGTACCTTTACCGCTTTTTCTGTAACGCTTAATTATTGCTTTAAACACAGCATTACAGGTCATGAATCTGGTGTCAGTTATAATATTGAATTCCCTTATATGGCGGTTGATACCGGCTCTCAGGCTCCTTAGGCTTGAAACGCTGTACTCTCCTCCTGCCTTGGTTGTCTGGACAGCTGCGTAAAACTCCCGCAGGGTCTCATTCAGAGCAGCAGCGGTGTAATTTTCAAAGCTGGAGTCCATTTCTTTTTGAACAATAAAGTCTCTGAGTGTATTTACTGCCCATTTCGTATTTTTTTTCGTGTTGATCTCATCTTTTTCGTCTTCTATTTGATTAAATTCTCCCGGTGTTATCTCTTTGTGTCATTTCTCCGTTTTATTTACATTTTTTCTTTCTTCAGCAGCATCCCAGTCGTCAAAGTTGTCATATTCTCCATAAATGTTAAAAGAAATAACGAAGTCGCTCATTGTTGTATTAGTAGGCTATGTAATATCTAACTAACGTTAGATGTTTGTTTTGATAGAGCAAATTGTTAACGGATACTTTGACTGCCTGTTGCTGTGGTTACTCACAGCTGTTGTAGGCAGCGCATTTATTTATTAATTTCGAATGGTAAACAGGCAGTTTCACCAGAACTACTTTACTAGGTGTCCTCTATCACTTTTTAACGGACACCCTGCAGCCAATCAGAATCGAGTATTCACCATGGTCTGGGTGAATACTCGAATGTCCGCAATACTCCAAATGTCCATCTGACGCAAAAGCTTTCTACCACCATCCGAAGTGCACCGTGACATCCGCTTCCGAAGTGTGGTACAGCCGGGAGCCGATGGGTATCCACTACCTCGGGAACATGATGAAAAAGATCAGCGAAGATGTATTTACAATTTATGTCAATATAAATGTATTATTAGGCCTAGTAGACCTACTTTTATTATAATTATAACTATTATTATCATCATCGTATTATCATAGGTGGTGGGTCTTTCGAAGGTCTACACTAACCACAGCCTCCGAAGCACCGCTGTAGGTCGACTCTCCGATGCTGGACTGCAGAGCCGTCAAATATCGATGCGAGAGCAGTCTGCGGGCTTACTGGGCTCCGTCAGTCCGTGAGAGACGAAGCTGGAGCAACGTACTGTCTGCATCAAGTGCCCATCATGGGCAGTACCCAGCTTTTGTGGATCCTCCTTCAAAGGCCCCTGTGTCTGACTGGCCGACTTTTTGAAATTGCATTATAAATGGAAACGTTGAAATTAATTGTAAATAAAAAAGCTAGCATGTAGGCAAATGACCCTCTCTTTGATCTGATTAATTTATTGCCCTCTATAAGCGCAAATCGCTGGAGTGCAGAACTAATTGTTTTTTTTTGTTTGATTGTTGTTAGATTAATTGTTTTATGTGTAATAAAAAAATAACTATGCCTACCTTTGTGTTTCATGAAAAACAAAAAAGCATTTTTGAACCTGAAGGGTTCTACAAGCTGAGCGGACTATAAATATCTCCGGTTGCTAAATAAACCGTCAGGCAAGTTATTATTTGTAAAAACTAGATTTAGCCTAATTAAAATATAAACTAATGTTTTAAAAATGTTTTATTTGGCAAGTGACCATGGTATAAGCGGGTTAATGCCCGTCGGGCATTAACCCTTACATAAATCATGTACAAGTGAACTTCGAATCCTGTTAATTTCTTGTTGTTTCATGGTGTTCTTACTCATATTCACTGTCTGTGTATAAAACTACAATTCCCACAATTCCTGGCCTCTCTCACTGCCTGCACTCTTCATTGGTCTCACCTGTGTCTCGTTTAGTCGTCATTGTGTTTGTGTATTTAACCCGGTTTGTTTCACCATTCCCCTGTCGGTCTTTGATGTTTGTGGATGCCTGTCTCCGTGCTCCCCCTGATGTTTATCCTGCCTGTTCTACCTTTCATGTTTTCCATGTTTCCAGGTTTTAGTGTCGTTTTACCCATCGTGGTCATTTCCTTTGTTCCTGTTTGTTTTGTCTCACTTTGATTTACAATAAAGTACACTGCATTTGGATCCAACCCATTGTCTGCCTCCTCCTGCATCGTGACACTCATATATATATCTAAAACTTGCCTCTTGGCATACATATTGAACATACATAAACATACATTGATCGCCTCAGCACATTACCGTATGAATAGCGCCCTCTGCACGTGTGTGAGCCAGGAGAAACTGTACACTGCTTTGTTTCATACAGATTACATTGCAGGAGAATATTTTTTTACATTTTATTTGTTTAAAAGTAGACATTTTAAGCATTCTTTAGACATATGTTTCATGTTTGTATGATAAGAATTCACAGAGTTTCAGTTCATTATTGTGATGTGTTTCAGAAATATGCTCGCGGAGACATATGGTTAAAGTGCACCCTGTTTATTTTCTTTATTTTACAAAAGCTCAAGGTTTTATTGTTATTGTGAGTTTACACAAATAAAAGTATACTCTTTATAGTTTCTAATGATGTCTTACACTTATCTGTATGCCCAAAACTGTCAGAGTATTTTAAATTGTTTCCGCTGTTAAGAGGAAAAAATCCTCCAGGACTCGACCCCGGAGTGTTAAACGCGATAGTAAAAATATTTGTTTACTACACTTTTATTCAGGTATCGTGTGTGTCAGATTGCTTCAATGACAGATGTATGACAGTTCACAGGCTACACCTTAATTTAAACGTGGCAAACTTTAATGTAAAAACAAAGGCAGAGTACCGTAACTCCATGCCGGCACAGTAACTTCATTTTGATGCACAGCTAAGGCAGAGTATCCTAACTCAATTTGAGCTATCCAAAACAATGGTAAATAGCGGTAGTTGGAGTTACGGGGTTCTGCCTTGGTCTCTCCTGGGCTTTTGGAAGTTACTGTTAAGACAACACATTAAGTTCTCAAAAAAACAACGAAATTGACTCCATGATAATGGAGGTCTTGAAAGTCTCAAAAATATAAATAACTTATTTTCGACCATAAACAAAGTTACGGTCTTTTGCCTTTGCACGGCAGAGTAGTAGTCAATGTTATCACAAAGTTTCCATTCGAGGTTATAATTAAGTTAAAACCTCACACAAATCTTAGCAATTCTGGTCACAACTTACTGTTTAATTACAATTTCAGCCTTGGCTGACCGACTGTGTCCCTACATGTGGATTTGAGGCTGTAGAGCTGATGTCTATCATCAGTCTCTGTGGAGAGTGTATGTGTGAAAGTACAGGAGTGCTCTCAGCTATTGGATAATACTCTCTTCTGCTCACTGAAAGCACTGCTGCTTTTAGGCTCAAAATTAGAGTGTTCAACTGCCAAACATGCATCCGTGGTCTCAAATCACCATAGAGGCAGACTGGTTACATTGATGTGTCCTCAAGAGCCTCTCGGTACCAGCCAACAAAACACTGGATGCCACAAAGGGGAGCGAAACTCATTTGAAACATCTTATTCATTTTGTGTGTAGATGTGTTCCACTTTGATCCTCTAGGAACCCTGGGGGAACACTGATTTGGAAATGGTGAATGTATTCTCTTCGAAAGCCCCTGTGCTCTGATGGCTCAAATGCAAAACCTTTTTTAGATACATAGAATTTGGCTCTGGCCACGGACGTTGAATTCCCATGGATGGTAGCAATTATGATAAGTGGTATTTGTATCTATGCTTTTTTTTCTATTTACCTTCTACTGTCTTGCTTTCACTTGTTTTTGGAAGGGTGTACTGAAGGTGTTTGGGGGCCAACAGAAAGCTTGTAGAATGAAAAAGAGATTTATTAATGCATAGCCAAACCCAGAGGAGAGGAGATGAGAAGAGAGTAAAAAGATAGAAGATGAAGGAATGAAATGACCTGGAATGCTGGCTTGCAAAGCTTTTGGCAGGTAGTTGTGATATTTGCATTAGCAGACCTTTTTTAATTATTTTTTGATGTTCGGAAGGAAACCAGGGAAAGGAGAGATTAATAAAATGAATAAAGTATTTGTTCCGGCCACTGAGGCTCATTTCCATATATTCACAAACAGTCTTCTATCAATCCCCAGTATTTCCGACATAAGCATATCATCCGTCTCTTGTCAATAGGCAAATTCAACTTCATCTCAGCCAAACGAAAAATTGCAGTTTGCAAATACTCCTGCTGAGTCAGGGTATAACTATAGCCAATAATAAATTCTGTTGGTAAACTGAACCTCTCAGATTGAGGGCAATGTTGGCAACATCACACATGGGTGTTGAATGGGGCAGCATTTCTTTGAGCCTAGAAAGAAAAACAAAATAAACCATTATCCTAAGCATAATGTGATCTCCCCCTTGAGATCCCACATTTTGGGGGGTAAGTACTTCACACAAAAAAAAAGCTTAATGGGGTATATCGACCATCAAGGCCCATAAAATAGATCCTTTGTTCTTTTAAACTTCTTAATAAGCACAGAATTTACATAGTCATGATTTAGCTCTCTTAATGATGTGTCTCCAGTCACACTGCTTGGGGGTTTTGGAGATCACCATCAAGCCACTAAAAGAAGCAATATAATTTATCCTTACAAGTGTGTGCATTGTGGGGTTTTTCATTTAGCACACACTGTTATCCAAAGTGACTTGCAGAAAGGCAGCTAAAGGCCAGTCCCTCTAGAAGAACTCTGGAATTAAAGGAATTTTCTGGGTTCAATACAAGTTAAGCTCAATTGACAGCATTTGTGGCATAATATTCATTGCAATAAAATTGTATTTCGGATGTTCCCTCCTTTTCGAAAAACAAAAAACGATGTTACAGTAAGGCACTTAAAATGGAAGTGAATGGGGCCAATTTCTGGAGTGTTTATAGGCAGAAATGTGAAGCTTATATTTTTATAAATGCTCTTATATTAACTCTTCTGTTAAACCTTGTGTATTATTTGAGCTGTAAAGTTTTAAATATCTTTATTTTTACTTTCATTTTAAGGTTTTACGGTTTGTTGAAATACATTGTCATGGCAACGAAGTTGTAAAATTGGCTATAACTTTAAACAGAATATGTAAGTAAGTGATTTTTAGCACACTAAAGTGGTTTGCTCAAGGAAACAACTGTTATGCAGAACAATTCTGATAGCAGTAACTTTCCAGTGCCTTACCCTCACTCTGCAACTTTGGGAACTTTTTGGTGATATCCATGCTGAAATGCCAGCTTACACCAGCAGGAATTGTCAGGTTAGCTGGTTCACCAGCATCTTAATGAAGCTGGCTGACCACAAAGGTCTTGCTGGTTAAGCTGGTTAAGTAGCCTTTACTATGAGTTACATGGCTGTCAATAGGGCAAATTTTCTTTACTTAAAATTACATTTGTGTTCAAATTGTAAAGACATAATTTTAGGGGAAAAACCTGCAAGACATCAATGATTTTTTTTATTGACATTGTCTCCACATAGCCCTGTTATATTTTTTATTTGCTGCAAAGAACACAATTACTTTTTATTTGAAACTTAAGTGCATTAAGTTATAAAATCAAAAGATTTAGTCAGTTCATAATTCTCAAATATTAAGTGACCTGAACACAGTACAACTGTGGGACTCAAGCTTAAAAATATTGGCATTACCACAGTGTTTTTCATTAATGACAGTTGTATGCACAGTGGTAATATTTCCAGATAGTAGTTTTATTCAGCTTAACACCGTTTTGAAGTGGCATTTGTGTTCACTACAGTAACTCCATGTTTGAATCCAGTACTGCACAGCGCAGCGGCTAAAGACCTACACTTTTTGTCACACATTTAACATTTTAATTCTATTGCATATGAATGTGCATTTTTATCTAAATTTTAAAAAGTTTTGAATTTTTATTTAACAGCCTTAGTGATTTATTAAATATTATGAAAGGGTCTGTTAATGCTCTGTAACAACCGCAGCTCCATGTTTCAGACCGCTCATCCGGGTTCTCTCCAGCTACACATAGCACTCTGTGATCTCTACAAGTAAGCTAATAAAATTATTTAAACTTAAATCAGTGATTAAGATTATTGTGTGATAATGACCATCTGACTGTACATTATCCCTTATTTATTCCCTTGTTTGTTAAACAGTTGAACTGTGGCCTTGTGGCTGTGCTAACTTCAGAACAACAGCTCTCTTGCTCATGTGATATTGCTTAAATAAGTGGTCAAAACTGACATATACACTTCTCACCAGGCAAAGATCTTGTAACAGCGTAATAAAGAAAGGAAACTGATTGATGTATTTGCTCCAGATTAATATATGATAATTCAACAGTGTAGCAGTTGTTAGTCGTCATTTAAAAACATCATTTAAGAGATAATCTTGTTCTTGATTTGACCACTACAGAGACTTAGTGACATGTACCATATTTTCAAGTAAAACTGAGAACCAATAACTTACATATAATGCATGTGATTATGTGTGCATGTTAATATGAAGAGAAAGCAGTTTATAGAATATACAATAAATTCCCACGCTGTTCAGTGCACTGACCTCAGAACACGCAGTTCACTGCCTTATGGGCATGCACACATAACCGTTTGTCTCTCTCTCCATTTCCCTCGCCCAATTTTCTCTCACCTCCTCATAATCTCTGAGTCAAGAGTTTTTTGGCATTTGATTAAACAGAATTACAAGCTCCCGCCCTGGAGACTGTGAGCCTTAGCACATGTGAGCGTGAGAGAGTGCGTGTATGTTCATGTGTACTCCACCCACATGGGTGATAACAGGTGGGAGGAGATTTTAGACATTGATTTAGACTCTCTCTCTTTCTTTTTTGTTTCTCTCTTCTATCTATCTATCTTTTTGCTTTGGCTGCTGGGTTGAGAAGTGGCGGGTAAAGTCAAGATGTCAGATTAGAAACTATAACAGACTTTGTGTTTAAGAACATCTCTGAGTAAACACTCTTTCCCCGCCCAATGATTTTAAAGCTTGATCTGTAGAAGCATCTCAGCTAGGATTTTTTTTTGTACAAAATGTAATGTTTGAAGTTTAGTGTGTAATTTCAGCACCAAACAGAATGACAAATAAATAAATAACAACAGGTAGTCCTCATGCCACTGGATAAGCCACTGTTACAATGGTAAGCCACTCAAGCAAACAGAGCAATGCTGAGAGTTCCACAGAGTGGTAATCAACCTACAAATAGCTTATTTATAGTTGTCTCTGTACATTAATTTAGATAGAGGGAAAAGCTACCATACATCAATGATTGGCAGATTTTTAAATTAACGTTGTCTCTCAAGTCCACAAGAGGGTGGAACAAATCAACATAAATCAAACAGCGCTGTGTTATAGCAATTGCTTACGGCAAAGACACTACACTGTCAGCCAAAAGTTTTGAATACTGTAAAGATTTTGCTCTTATGGAAATAAATTGGTACTTTTATTAAACAAAATGGCATTCAACTGATCACAATGTATAGTCAGGACATTAATAATGTGAAAAATGACTATTACAATTTGATAAAATATTTTCAGAACTTTTTAAACTACTAAGAGTTCAACAATCCGCCACGTGCAGCAATGACACCTTTGCAGATCCTTGGCATTCTAGCTGTCGGTTTGTTCAGATACTCAGGAGACATTTCACCCCACACTTCCTGTAGCACTTGCCATAGATCGTGGCTGTCTTGTCGAGCACTTCTTACACACCTTACAGTCTGGCTGATCCCACAAAAGCTAAATGGGGTTAAGATTCATAACACTGTTGTCCAATTTCTTTGCATTTCTTCAATAAGGCCTGCATCCCTGAGTCTTCTCTTTACTCTTGTACATGAAACTGGTGAGTGGGTAGAATTCAATGAAACTGTCAGCTGAGCACATGAGGCATCTATCTCAGACTAGAGACTCTGATGTTCTGATTGTTTAGTTGTACATCTGGGCCTTCCACATATGTTTCTGTCCTTGTTGTCATTTGTCTTTAAAGACTGTAGTTTACACCATTTGTATGAACTCTTAAGTTTTTTGGCAATTTCGAGCATTGTTTAGCCTTCATTCCTCAAAACAATGATTGACCGACAAGTTTCTAGAGAAAGCTGTTTCTTTTTTGCCATTTTTGGCCTAATATTGTCCTTAAAACATGCCAGTCTATTGCATACTGTGGCAACTCAAAAACAAACAAAGACAATGCTGAGCTTCATTTAATGAACCAAACAGCTTTCAGCTGTGTTTGATATAATGGCAAGTGATTTTCTAGTACCAAACATAGCAATTTAGCAGGATTACTCAAGGATAAGGTGCTGAAGTCATGGCTGCTGGAAATGGGGCCTGTCTAGATTTTATCAAAAATGACTTTTTTCAAATAGTGATGCTGTTTTTTACATCAATAATGTTCTGACTATACTTTGTGATTAGTTAAATGCTACTTTGGTGAATTAAAGAACCAATTTCCTTCCAAAACAGACAAATCTGTACATAATTACAAATTTTGGCTGCCAGTCTACCTGGACGTTAACTAAATTGTATAAAATGATAAAGTCAAAGGATTTTCATAGTTCATATTCTCAAATCTTAAGTAAAATAAGATGAAAAAGTAATTGCTTCAATAGATGTTCTTTGCTAACTTTAATGTTGCATGGTAGCATACTAGTGTCATGGTACTATTACGGTCTCAAGCTTAATTAAACCAGTGTTTCCACAGTGTTTTTCATTAATCACAGTTGTACTATAAATACAGACTGGTGTCATGATAATTATGTGACCATGGCAAAATTTTTGCAAAACAAAATTGTGTACCTTATCACACGTTTGGTTGCAGTTTCCCATTGAAATGGCCAGCGTGAGACACCAACAGCAAGTGAAACGGTGTCATAATTAGACAAGGTTTTTAATGTGAATATCAGATGAAGGTTTTAATGAGTAAAAGTTACCTCCCTAACAGTTTTTTATTTCAATACTTCGTTAAAAATACAGATACCACACAAATGTATGTAAGTAAAAGTCTTTGTAACACACTTCGTTCGGCAATGGAGGGGTCAGGAGACAGAGAAGCAGGTTTGAGGTCAGTTTTAATTCTTATTTTTACACAATCAACGGTAACCGTCAATAACTCACGCATCAACAATGTCAGGCTTCAGGGTTCTCTCTCCCTCTCTGGGCACTCAGCATTTCTTTTATGTCTCGCTCCACATCACTATAACAAGACACAGGTGTTAGGGTTAATTACAAACCAGGTGACAAGCCTTACCGCTCTCTCTCTCTCTCCCGCAGACCAACACATGACCATGTCCCCACGCCACAGTCTTCCATTAAAACACTACTTAATGTGGCGCCACTGAGTGGGGGAGGGGATATTATTAATGATAAAGAGGGTAAAAGTTATGAAGGTTAAGGGCTGAAGTCTCCCAGCACCGCCAGGAGACGCTGGCCCAACCCAAATACCCAACTATTCCGGTTACATTAAGTAAAAGCAAAAAGTACCTTGTTTTAAAAGTACTGGAAATTCAAATCCGTTCATGTTATAAAATGCCATGTTGTGTCATGTTGTTCTTTTTTAAAGGCATATAATTGAGTTTAATTTAAGTAATACTGGATACTAGGTACACGTCAAGCAGGTCCAGGCAGTTTTGAAACGACTTGGACCTGCTTGACGTGTTCCTCCAGTGTGTCTGAATAAATCAAAATGTCATCAATATAAATTATTAGGCACTGGTTTAACATATCTCTGAATATATCATTAATGAAGGACTGGAACACAGAAGGACTATTGGACATGCCGAATGGCATAACGAGATTTTCATAGTGCCCGCTGGTGGTGGAAAAGGCTGTTTTCCACTCATACCCATCTTGAATGCGAATAAGGTTGTAAGCGCAGCGCAGGTCAAGCTTGGTGTAAATTTTAGCAGATCTCAGCTCTTCCAAAGCTGCGGGGACCAGGGGTAACGGATATCGGAACTTGACCGTGTTATCATTCAGACCACGATAATCAATACAAGGACGAAGGCCCCCATCCTTCTTACCCACGAAGAAGAAGCCAGCTGCTGCCGGTGAAGTGGATGGATGAATGAATCCCTTGGCTATTTCTTCTTCGATATACTAATTCATAGCTTTCAACTCAGGTTCGACAGGGGAAAGATTCTGCCTCTAGGTGGTGAGGTATCAGGTAACAGAACAATGGCGCAATCACAAGATCGATGTGGTGGTAGTTGTGAGGCTTTGGTTTTACTGAATGCTTCAATCAGGTCTGCATATTCAGAAGGTATTTTAGACACTTGATCGAGCAGTTTGATCCTCATCGTATGATCTGTTTATCACGCCAGGAAATTTGTGGATTATGATTTGGCAGCCAGGGAAGACCGATGATAACTAGGTTGTGAGGGTAGGGAATGACGAAAAAATAATTTCGGTGTGTAAAGCCTCAACTTGTAAAGTAAGATCTGTTGTGGTGTAAAGTACCTGGCTGGTACCCAGGGGGTGCCCATCTAGGGCTGCCACTGCCAAAGGAGGGTTAAATGGAATCAGTGGAATCTTATGCTGTTAGGCTAGAACTTCATCAATAAAATTACCTGCTGCCTCTGAATCTAACAAAGCTTTAGTGATGATGTAATCAGATTGGCAGGTTAATTTTACGGGCACTTCAAAACAAGCAGTAGTTTGTGTAGGGGAAATTAACAAACTCACCCCGCGACTTTGTGCTTGAGAGGGTCGAGTTGGGCAGTTAGCTCTCAGATGTCCCGCTTGGCCACAATTTAAACAGAGACGATTATTGATGCGTCGTTCCTGCTCCTCAACTTGCATGAGTTTAATGTCATCACTCAGTCGATGCATTGGACTGAGAGGTTTGGACAATCGGTCTGTCTCCTGGAGCGAATGAGATTCTTGATGAGAATGCCAAGGTTAATGAATTGATCCAGGGTTCTGCCTTCATCATGGCAGGCCAGCTCTGACTGGATGTCTGTGTTCAATCCTTGTCGGAACACCAGTTTTGTTGTATCCTCCACCCAAAGGGTTTGTGTTGCGATAGTACGAAAAGACAGAGCGAAATTCAGCTGCAGTATTTTTTCCCTGACGAAGTGAGAGTTGCCAGTTGTTCCCCTGCACTCCTTCCTCCCTCAGAATGTACAAAGACCTCTCTTAGACGCTGAATGAAATCATTGAAAGTGGTTTGGTTCAACCCTTGACTGGCCCAGACAGCTGTTGCCCAATCAAGCGCTCTTCCCTGTTAGAGCACACCTTTTTGTGAAAATTGTGATGATATGGAACAGCTGTGGGGTAATCAGACCAGGTATGCGGGGATTAGGGAATTGTAGTCCAATGTTAATATTCAGGTGAGAGAGACATCCAGTGGCGTTCGTGACAGTGGATATGGACGGAGTATTTTATTTAGAAAATAAGCTATAGTTCATTGCAATTAACGTGAACAGAATATAATTAATTAAAACAATAATATCAATAATTGTATTTTGTGCAAATTCAGCATATTTACTTACCTAACCCTAACTGTCCCTGAGCAATTTTGAGTGGAAACTACCCTTTAAAAAAATATTTAGCTACACTACAAGTTATTAACAATATGGCTTAACAACTTGGAAGTATTATACTTATTTCAAAATATAATTATTATTAAACTGCATTTGAACAGATACATCAGTGTGTAAATAAATGTAAACACAATCATGTCAGTAAATTAATCGAAAACAGTGGTGAACAACAGCATTCAACTAAATACTCAAAAACAAAAAATAAGAAGTGAAATAATGCATAGTGTATTTTGCATGAAACTTAAATGAATCATCCTTTAATTAGGTTCATGTACATGAATCCTCCAAACAACCCGATTCACTAAAATGAATCGAACTTCCCAATGCTTTATATGAGAGGGAGAGGGCAGTTTCCAAATTGAGTTGATACAGCACTCTACACCTGTGGTAAAACAAAAACATACTCTGTTCATCCACACCCTCATACAAGAGTCCTCCATTGTTCCTCATATTCTGTGGCTAAAGTACAGTGATGATTACATTTTCACAGTTTGGGTAAACTGAATCTTATCTGTGTGATTGAAAGCGTGTTTAATTCAGTGCGCCTCGCTGGTCTGACACAGACTGCATTAGCACATGCGCTGAGTGTCTGTACTCGCCCAGGCTGCTGTCCAGGGCCGGCCCTAGGGTTTTGGGGGCCCTAAACAAAAATAGTGTATGGGGCCCTACAGGTTTCTGAACCAGCCAAAAAGAAGAGAAATTAGATATTTTCTAAATTAAAAAGCTCTCATTTCAGAGAGAGAATTTTACCAATAAGTTAGTAAGGGACATTCACTAGCAGTGTCATCGGTGGAGGTGGTTTGTGGTCCTGTCCCCGAAATACTTTAATAGTGCTCCTGAGGAGAAGAAGGAAATTACATACAAAAATGGATGGAAGGAGCATTACAATTAACCCTCTGGGGTCTGAGGGTGTTTTGGGCCCTGGAGAAGTTTTGACATGCCTTGACATTTGTGCTTTTTTCAGTTGCTTAAAAACATAGTAATGGCTAAAGTCTGATAACACTGTATTCAGCACAAACTGGACTACCACAATATGTGAGCAACATGTGTGTACATGTTTGTATTTTTGAGAAAATAACGTTTATGTATGGTTTTTGAAACAATTTACAATATAAGTAATTGAAATAAGGCCATATAACACATAATCAACATTTGTCCACAAGACTTTTGAGGACTGGATCTTGTAGCCTAGAGTTTTTGCTACAACATGATGTGAAAACCATCCTGATCACTCATTCATACAAAACAATATAGTCCTTTAACTTTTATAAGACACATAGTGTTAGAAAGGCCATATGCGAAGAGGTGTGGATAATCATGAATATTAATATGATTCACACCTGAGGAGACAAAGACCCCTCCCCTGGGCCTATCAATGAGGAATGTGACAGGAAGAGAATGAATGTGAGGAGACTTAATGAGCACAATAAAGTTGAAGGTAAAACAAGTAATCTGACTATACATTTTCTTTACATAAAGACTTTACTTAAAAACTTTAGACCTACACTACCGTTTACATTTTTTAGATTAGTAAGATTTTTTAATGTTTTTATTATTTAATGTTATTTGATCCAAAATACAGCAAAAACAGTGATATTGTGAAATATTTTTACAATATAAAACAACTGTTTTCTATTTGAATACTGTAAAATGCAATTTGTGATCAAAGCTGAATTTTCAGCAACATTACGGCAGTCTTCGGTGTCACACGGTCCTCTATTATGGGCATATTTACAGAATATTTTACACATTTACACCCGAACACATATTTGCGAGCACAAGCTTCATTGATGATAATGAGGCAGCATAAACACTAGTTAAAATATAATATAAACATTCTTATTATTTTTATATCATATATATCATATTTATATCATACAGTATACAATTTAAATACCTGCTTTAGCAGAAACAAATTTTTTTTTCAATACTCTGAATCCTGCTGGCAAGTCTGGAAACAGTCCCACAAGTAAAATATGTACATGTTTATATAAAATAGCATGTCAACTAACATCACTTTGTTTCATACAGATTACATATCAGGATAATATAAAACATTTAGATATTTTAATTTGTTTTAAATTTGAATTCTTTTATTTAAAAGTAGACATTTTACGTTTTCTTTAGACATATATTTCATGTTTGTGTGTTAAGTATTTGCAGAGTTTCAGTTCATTTTTGTGACGTGTTTCAGAAATATGCTTGCAGAGGCAGAGATGGCTGTATTTTCTTTATTTTACAAAAGCACAAGGTTTTGTTGTTGTTGTGAGTTTACACAAATAAAAGTAGACCCTTTATAGTCTCAAATGATGTCTTACACTTCTGTATGCCCAAAAATTGCGGAGTATTTTAAATTGTTTCCGCTGTAATGACGAATAAATCCAGCACACAAAAAGTAGCAAACAATATTAAAAGAGGCCATGCTTCTGGCATGCACTATCGTCTGATTCGGGAAAACAGCATTTCTCTGATCCAGGTGGGAACGTTCGCTTCATGATGGCTAGATGTCTGTTACCTAGCTAATGCTCCTGGCAGTTGACAAACGGAAACAGCAGAGTGCTGCACGCATCATCCTCTCGGCACCCACACGATTTTAAATCCCCCATCCTAGTTCCAAAATTAGGTTTAAGAAATTTGGAAAAATATTTTAAAATAAACATACTACGTTTCATTGATACGGTTGTGTGTTTTGTTGATTAGAGTAATTGATGGGCAAAAAATAAAATAATTGGGGGAGGTGGGGGGCCCCGAACCAATCGCGGGGCCCTAAACAATGTTTAGTTTGTTTATTGGGTCGGTCCGACCCTGCTGCTGTCGATAAAACACACTGCACTTTTTTTATCAGCTGCTGTCTGCTCTCTTTTGGCAAATAATGAAACTAACTTTTTTTTTAATACAGGTAACAAGAGTGTCTGTATCACAGTAAACATTATTTGTTTTGCTAAAAAATGTACCAAAGTAAAAGTTGCAACAAATGTAAATATTCAACAGAGTATTAGTGATGTAAAATGAGAGTTAATCACAAAACTGGCATAATGCCTAAACCTAAGCGATAGTGTCCAAATATAAAATGGGAAAGCAAAATAAAATTTTCTGAATCAACCACATCAAGTTGCTTCTATGACACACTCTTCTGACGTGTCAAATTGCGTGTTTGACTGATCTTGAACAGCGGTCTTTCAAGTCCAAAGTCCAACACTCATTAGGTGAGCTACCACATAAATTAATCATGTTGGATAAGTGTGTAAATGTAGGTGAGTCTGTAATACAAGCTTTAAAATTAGAGCTGCCAGAAAAAAATTCTTCAGAATTTTCCTTAATCTTGATTTGCCTTTTAAGCGCATAAATGAGCATAAACACTTGTTGTGAGGGTGGAACCTTTGTAATGTGCCTGACCAGAGTCATTATACTGATGCACACTTCACAAAACACACACAACAGCATTTTCTAAATCTGTGATTAATCACAATTAACAAAAAAGAAAATATGCAATCACAATAAAAAATATTTTATCGACTGACATCACAAGTTAAAACGTATCTTTTTTAAATGATGCATTAGAGTAAACTCCTTTCGGTATGAAAACACAGCAGTGTGTGATTAATAGGGTGAAAATGTAATGTTTTTAAAGTCATAATCAGCCATTGTACTCATTTGTGTGAAAGTGAATAAAACGCACAGTTATATTAATTTAAGTTACAGTATATCTAATTTAACATCATGCACTTCACCTTTAAATATAGGTATCAGGATCTTAGCAAGACTGTACAATGTATCAAGTGGCAGTCACGCTACACTTTGCGCTACCTTCACTCCCATTCAAACGCATCCTAATTCAGCAGACCGGAAACACAAGCTCATGCAGAGAAATGTAATACAACGCTGCATAACAAAGTTCAAGCTTGGTGAACTCTGAACTGTGAATTTGTATGACAAGAGGACCTGTGTGAAACGTAACACCCTGGTCTCTTGACTCAATTCAAAGGATACATATATCAAAGCTGCAAGTTTTATTGTTGCAGGAAAGTGAGAAGACAATGTTTTAAAAATTGTAATATAATATTATTTGTTCTTTGTAATGTATTATTACTTACATCAGAAGCCCTCCCATGTGACATAATATCCTGGTTCAAAGCCCAGTGTGACCACCACTTTATACTGATAGATTGCAACAGTCTGGCTTCGGAATTAAAAATCCCCCCCAAACATTTCAATAGGGTAATTAACTAAAAACAATAACTTATACACCTTTAAAAACAGACCTACCATGAGCCTTAAGGTTTAAAATAGATAGTATATTCTTCTGTTGATACCCGTCCATTTAATTTCACTTCATTTTATAAAAACAGTGTTTAATAGTGGAATTCCTGGTGAAGAACTACACTGCCCATTGTCCTGAGGGAAAAATCCACCAATCAGATAATTGAGCAAACAAATTGTTGCAAACTCAGCAGTGATCACCAACTCCTATTGTGCACTGGTAATAATGCAACAGTCGCTTCATTCTCAAACTACTTATATATTTGTATTCATCTAAATATTTTGCAATATATTTTCAATATATTGATTCTATACTTATACATTTTAGATTAATAGTTTGATATTATTATTACATAATTTTTTATTCATTTACATAATTTGCAATGCTTTGTGGGATTGTAGTGTATTTCTTCATTAAAAAAGTACACAGCTTTCTACCTTTGTTTTTTTGGTCTGATTTAAAAAAAAAAAAAAGCTTTAAATCAAAGTTTAAAATGTTTTGGTTCACCTTGATGCTGGTTGGTTTGGTTCATGGCTTAAAACTCTTTTATGAAGTTAGGTATGAAATCCCATATGAATGGGAAAATACTTCTATAAGGAAGATTTGCAGACTTGAGTGAATTTAAGATGACATTCATTTGATTAATGTAAAACAGAAATGTAATGTCTCTCTTTGGCATAAGCACCGTCTGTCAGTCCGAAGAAGTTGAACTCGGAACCGTCATATCCTGCTGGAGATAGCAGGCAGTGGTGAGGAGCCTACCCCAGTGCAGGATGGGACTCAACTGGTGGTGGTGGAGGTTGCCGTGCTAGCACAATGAAACAGCAATGTGATGGATTGTGAGCAGACTTATAAAAGCATTGGCTTACATGTGATTACATGTGAGGAATTACCTAGCTAATGGTGCGATGATGTACAGCTGCAAGTCTTCCCACTAGAACTATGCTGCACTTACATTTCCATAAACAAGGTGACTTAAAAAGTGGGCGGACACTGTTGTACATGTTTGCCCAAAGTAAATAAATTGCGGAATTGTTGTAAAACTACAACGTGTTTGAGTGTCAAAAAGGAATCCCATATGGCGCTGGCCATGGCGATGAGATTTTTTAAATAGAGCGGATGAGGGAGCATAGGAAGATGTATTGAAAAGCTGGCCATTTCCCTCTGAACCATGATCCTAGAAAATATACCCCGAATCCTATGGAGAAAGTGCATCTATGAAAAGTACATGTCATCTGGAGGTTTTTGCCATTCCAGTGATTCAATATTGTAGCTGTGACCAGAAGAGGAGGTCCGAGTGGCAGCCGTCATCGACTGATATGTAGGAGCGGCCTTGAGGAATGATGCACATGGCAAAATTGAGGTGGCCTAATAGGGACAGGAGATCGCGTTATGAGACCTAAACTGATCCGAAAATGACGTGCAAGTAGACCTGATCCTGTCGAGTTTATCTTTAGGCAGGGAAGCTTGCATGTTTAGATAATTGAGCGTGATGCTGAGAAATTCGGGAGACGTGGCAGGGCCCGTGGGTTTTTTTTTTTTTGCCCATAAAATCTGCAGGACATGCATGGTCCATGACATGCAGCTTTCTGAATTTCGGTATCATGTTCACTGTTGTCTTTTGTTTTTGTGCTTTTATGTTGAAGTTTAGTTTAGTTCCTGTTTCCTGTTTGGTTTTTGTAGTCCTTTGTAGTTTCATTTTATGATTGGTTTTCCCTTGATTAGTTCTCATTCCCTGATTGTTTCCCCAGGTGTTCCTCATTCTCTTGTTTGTTCCTTTTATGTATTTAAGTCCTTGGTTTCCCTGTTTCCAATGTTAGTTCTTGCATGTTTTTGTATGCTCTGTGCCAGGTTTCCCTTGTTTTTCTTTATTCTGAGTTTTCTTTATGTTTATTAAATAAACTGCTGCACTTAGATCCTCATTCTCTGCCTGCTTCGTCACAGAAGAACTAACCTACCATTATGAATCTAGCAGCTGTCAGAATTCTCCTCCTCAGGAAAGAGGACCGTCCAGTTGAGGATCACGTTCGTGAGTTTTTAGAGCTGGCAAATTTAGTGGACTATCCAGAATTTTCCTTGGTGGTTTTCTTCAGAGCAGGTCTCAGTAGTTCACTAAAGGAGCTGTTGCCTCCGGCAGATCCTCACCTAACGCTCCTCGAGTTCATGGAGGAGACTCTACGAGTTAGCGGCTCGCCGTTCACTGTGGGTGTAGAGGAGGAGGGCTTAACATCTCCTCCACTGTGGTCACCCCCCCAGACTTCCATGGCTCCTCCCCCCAAGCCTAACGAGCCAACGCCCATGCCTGCCATGGCCAATGAGCTGGAAGTCTCGTCCGTCCCAGAGCCAGCATTGCCAGCTTCGTCCGCCCGGAGGAGGAGTAGCAGAGGAAAGGCTTCTGCTCCCCAGTCTCCGCCTGCCACGGTCAGCGAGCCAGAGCCCACGCCTGCCACACTCAGCGAGCCAGAGCCCACGCCTGCCACGGTCAGCGAGCCAGAGCCCACGCCTGCCACGGTCAGCGAGCCAGCGCCTGTGGCCTCGACCGTCCCAGAGCCAGTGCCTCCCGAGCCTCCGAGGGCTCTGCCTCTTGAGCCTCCCAGGGATCCAAATGTGTTATGATGAACAGTCATCATGGCAACAGAAGGCCTAGACCCATGATTAAATCTGGATGAATTTGATGGATATGATAAGAACTGCCTGAGCCGATGATTTTGACAGACTTGGCAAGGAGCGCACTACTTCCGCACCAGGTCTTGCATTCTGATTGAGGATGCGATGGCTTGATTGAGGGAGATCTTCTAAGTGAATGAGATCCGGGTTTGCTGATTGTTTACTCCCCATGGGTTTGATGTGAGCTGAAGATCAGATGAAGTGTCGGCGTCGTTGTGAAGGCGGCCTAACAGAGATGTTCTGTGCATAGGGTCTCATGTACAGAAAAATTTATGCAGGATTGAAGGTCCCAATGAGCACAGTGGCCTCCATCATCCATAAATGGAAGAAGTTTGGAACCACCAGGACTCTTCCTAGAGCTGGGTGCCTGGCCAAACTAAGCAATTGGGGGAGAAGGGCCTAAGTCAGGGAGGTGACCAAGAACCCGATGGTCACTCTGACAGAGCTCCAGAATTTCTCTTTGGAGAGAGGAGAACCTTACAGAAGAACAACCAGCACTCCACCAGCACTCCATCTCTGCAGCACTCCACCAACCAGGCCTGTATGGTAGAGTGGCCAGACGGAAGCCACTCATCAGTAAAAGGCACATGACAGCCTGCCTGGAGTTTGCCAAAAGGCACCAGAGGGACTCTCAGACCATGAGAAACAAAATTCTCTGGTCTGATGAAACAAAGATTGAACTCTTTGGCCTGAATGGCAAGTGTCATGTCTAGAGGAAACCAGGCATCGCTCATCACCTGGCCAATACCATCACTACAGTGAGGCATGGTGGTGGCAGCATTATGCTGTGGGGAGGTTTTTCAGCAGCAGGAACTGGGAGACTAGTCAGGATCGAGGGAAAGCTTAATGCAGCAATTTATAGAGACATCCTTGATGAAAACCTGCTCCAGAGTGCTCTGGACCTCAGACTGGGACGAAGGTTCATCTTCCAACAGGACAATGACCCTAAGCACACCACCAAGATAACAAAGGAGTGGCTACGGGACAACTCTGTGAATGTCCTTCAGTGGCCCAGCCAGAGCCCAGACTTGAACCCGATTGAACATCTAGAGATCTGAAAATGGCTGTGCACCGATGCTCCCCATCCAACCTGATGGAGCTTGTGAGGTCCTGCAAAGAAGAATGGGAGAAACTGCCCAAAAATAGGTGTGCCAAGCTTGTAGCATCATATAAAAAAGACTTGAGGCTGTAATTGGTGCCAAAGGTGCTTCAACAAAGTATTGAGCAAAGGCTGTGAATACTCGTTGTTTTTATTTTTAATAAATTTGTAAAGATTTCAAGACTTCTTTCACGTTGACATTATGGGGTACTGTTTGTAGAATTTTTAGGAAAATAATACATTTGAAATAATATATATATATATATATATATATAAGTAATTGATTAAATTATTACATTGTGATTTATATTTATTGGAAATCAGCTACAGCATGAATATGCCTAATGCATGCATGCATGCAAGTTTTTTTTATGATTGGCTATCCAATGTCTTTGCATTACTGGATCAAATAACAATATAGAGTTAATAACCTTCTGTGTCTCACTTATTAGTGATATTATGGACAGGCAAAATCTAATTTAAATGAGAAAACTTACACTGACACTGGATGGACGTCTTTCTCTCTCTCTCTCTCTCTCTCTCTCTCTCCCCTATTCGATCGACCCACTTTCTCCTGTCTCAGCAGTGATTACTTGATGTGATGAAATTTGCTTTACCATGATTAATTAATGAACGGTTGACCCATTAACTGTGACTCGATATTTCATGTTTATAAGCTTGCACAGCCACAGGAGTTTATTGGGTGCCGGTGAAAACGGTTGTAATGAACTCATAAATAACCAATAAATTATAGAGTTTTCCAGCCAATCGTTTGTTACCACGTTTGCGCTTGAACATTTCCAGTGGATTCTAAAACAGTATATTTTGACACCTTGTCACAAATGTTGGCAGGACAGTAAATAAACAGGAGAACAGCTTCTGTCAAGTATATTAACTGAACTGCCTGTCTTTAGTCGAAATAAGAGACATGTAGTGAAATTATGTTAGAGTTGAAGGTGCAGACATTTAAATAGAAACAAAAAAACTTCAAAACAGTGAAATTGAAGACTAAATTAGACTAAAGAGGGAGATTTTGTATTGAAACTCATCACGCTTTGTTGAGTGTAAAGTTTAATTGCTCAGAGGTTGCTCTTTTAGATCTCAGGAGACAAAGTAAAGTTCAGGTATATTTAATTATATCTCAGTTTGTTTAAAATTCTTAAGAGAAATACAAATAGACACCAATGAGACAATTGTTGACATGTAGTAAGGACCCACACACAACTTAAGATGCTTTGATCCTTAGATAATCCACACAAAGCGCAATGTGCACACAGCACATAATGTGCTCTCTGGTTAAAAACACTAGCTTTCCTGGATCAGATGACTTCATCAAATACGATGTAGAATATTGTTCAGTGGCATGAAATGCTAAACAAAATGTATTAGGATTTAGATTGCTGCAACCAGTGGTGGAAGTCATCCAAATATGGGCAGAGATGATCGTTCACTGGAGATGTCGCCAAGTTTATGACACAGACTCAATGGTGGCTCAAATGACACAGAATGGAACTTGTTACTCATGCCTGCGAGAGCGTACCTTTAGTTATTGTTGTATTTGCATGAGAAATTCTTTCTTATGTACAATTATTATGTTTTATTTGTTTTTGAGAGGCTTTTGAACACTTGGAGACATTTTGGACACTAGGACAAATTAAGTTTGTAATGCGATAACTTGATTGCTTTGCTGTGTCAACACAGAATTGTACTCAGTCACAGATGACATGCTTGGGAACAAAACAAAAGCAAAAAGGCTACATTATTTACACCCTGAGATAAAATCAGAACAATAAGAATGTGATTTTTCAGCAGTTTCTTGGCTGAGATTCTTAATAATGATACCAAACAATTTCCAAATTTTTGGCATGCCACTGTAAAAGGAAATCTGAAAAACCTTCAGAGCTTAAAGGTTTAATTAAAATTTTAACTTGAATGACTTAAACTGGATTTATTCAGAGTAAAATATCTAATAAAAACATGTAAATAAGACAAAAACTGCCTTTTGGCTTTCTGACTCCCCTACCATTTGAAACACTTGTTCTCACATTGAGGGTGTTATTTGGTACTAACAGTCACACTGCAGATGATATCTGCTACAGGTATAGCCAATGCCCTCAGGTGGGTGTACCTGTCCTCTCACCTCTAACACGAACACTCATAGAAACAGCTCTTCTGGTGCTAATTGCAATGCTAAATCAAGTCCTGCACAAATGCATCTCTTTCTCCATTTAATTTTTCTCTTGTAGGCAGCTTGGAGGCATACTATGTCTCTTCATGATCTCTTTTCACTAAAATCCCTGTAGCTTTTCCACTATCTCGCTCTATACCAACTTACCAGCACACCTTATTAAATGTATAAAAAAAGTGAAAAATATTTTAACTTCCATCTGTGGTGATAAAATAGATGTCACCAGCATACAAATGATTAACACTTTTTTGCTTTTATATTCAAACTTGAAAGAGACTAATGAGGCAGGTCAGGAATGAGGATCTAAACGCAGATTTAATTAAACAAAAGATAAACCAAGTACTCAGAATATAAATGAACAAAACACATGGAACCAATTATAGAACATAACACATGTGCAGACTGACAAAGAAACCAGGGGAAAAAAGGGCTTAAATACACAAGGGAAAATGAGGAACAACTAGGGAAACAATCAGGGTGAACCATTCATGAAAAAAAACTACAAAGGACTACAAAACTAACCGGAAACTAAACAAGAACCAAGGAGAACACCTCAGGGTAGCGACTCGGTCAAGAGTTCTGGGAGGCGACCACAGGGCTGAGTAAGGGTCAGGAGGCCTGGGAGGTGGCCAAAGGGCTGAGACAGGGTCTGGAGGCCTGGGAGGCGGCCACAGGGCAGGGACTGGGCCAGGAGGTGCTGGAGGAGGAGTAGACAGAGCCGCTTTAAGAGGAGTCTCTGGGTAGGCGGATGGAACTGCTGAAGGAGTCATCTCTAAGGGAGCGTGCTGAGCCACTGGTGGAGGAGTCTCTGGAGGAGTGGGTTGTGCCGCTGGAGGAAGCGTTTCTGTGGGAGCGGGTGGCGCTGCAGGAGGAAGAGTTTCTGGGTCCAGGCGGAGCCACTGGAGGTAGAGCCTCTGGTTGAGCGAACGGAGTCCTGGATGACTGGGAAACTACCTCCGTGGTCGTGAGCATGGTCGTGAGCACGGGGAGAGACTAGGGAACGACCTCTGTGGTCGTGGGCATGGGCAGAGACTGGGGAACGACCTCCGTGGTCATGAACATGGACAGAGACTCGGAAACGACATCCGTGGTCGTGTACACAGGAAGAGAAAGGAACAAAAGCCTTTCTTCTCCTCCGGCCAGCCGAAGTTGGCAACGCTGGCTCTGGGACAAAGGAGGCTGGCAACGCAGACTCCTGGACATACAAGGCTGGCAACGGTGGCTCCGCGACATACAAGGCTTCCAGCTCATTGGCCGTTGGCCGTGACGGCTGCAGGCTCATTGGCCGTGGCAAGCATGGGCACTGACAATTTGTGAGGTAGGGTCTTCATGGCCCTACGCACCAACATCAGTTGCAGATCATTAAACTTTGAGACAGTGGCCGTGGAAGTCTTCGAGACAGGGGCCACGGGAGGCTTGGAGTAAGAAGCCACAGGAGTCAAGTCAAGTCAAGTGGTTTTTATTGTCGTTTCAACCATATACAGTTAGTACAGTACACAGCGAAACGAGACAACGTTCCTCCAGGACCATGGTGCTACATAAAAACAACAAAGGACCAACACAGGACCACATGAAATAAAATACCTATATAAAATACAGGAGGCTTGGAGCAAGGGAGCAGAACATGCACGTTTTGGCCCAGGGTTCCCTCCATAATCCACTGTGTAAAGGGATCCCCAAAGTTCCAGAGCCTTGTCCACATATTTGCAGAGCATCCGGTGAGGATCAGCCGGAGGTATCCATTCCTTCAGTGCAATCTAAATTCGAGTCATATTCTCTAGCTCTAAAAACTCTAAAAACTGCCGTCCCCTTGCTTCAGAAGCAGAACTTTGACAGCCGCTAGATCCATGTTTGTTCAGTCTTTCTGTAATGAGGCAGGCGAGGAATGAGGATCTAAATGCAGCTTTAATGAAACAAAAGATAAACAGAGCACTCTATAAAGTAACAAAACACATGGAACCAAGTACAGAGCAAAGACTGACAAAGAAACCAGGAGAAACAAGGGCTTAAACATACAAGGGAAAACTAGAAACACCTGGGGAAACTATCATTGAACGAGGAACACCTGGGGAAATAATCAGGGTGAACTAATAATGAAAACAAACTAACAGGAAACAGGAACAGGGAACTAAACAAGAATCACAACATAAAAGTCTAAACCAAAACAGGGAATACACGGCAGAGACAATGTGGCCCATACCAGTCTTTAACTATTTGCCAAGGAGTTGTACATTACACGATGTGGGAAAAAGACAAGGGTAAAAGACAATGAAAATTCTGTCATTATTTACATATCTTCCAAACATATATGACTTACTTTCTTCTGTGATACACAGAAGGACAGTCATCAGTATTCTTAAATTCTGCTCTTGTGTTCCATGGTGGGGAAAAAAAGTCAAACCATTGACATGGTGGTGAGTAAATGATGACAGACTTTTCATTTTTGGATGAACTATTCTTCAACTTTCAGTGGTTACATTTCCATTTCTGATTTGGGGTCATAGTTTGAAATCCAGGCATAGGCATGTTGCCTGCAAAACTGTTTCGGAAAACATTGGTTAATTTTCATCTGTCTATTTTTTATGTGCCAATTCCAAATGGGAACTCTTTCTAATTAGTGGAGTCGGCTGTCACATTGCCAGTACAATAACCAATACAGAAGAGCTGAGTGACTTTCAACATGGCACATGGTAGAGTATGCAATTTGTTAAAATGTTCCCCTTGTTGGCAGAATAACCCGGGTCAACCTTACGGGCTGTTTTTGTGATTTGGAAAAATCTACAGTAGAAACAAAAACAGCTGTGAAGTGATAAGCCAACTATAGTTTACAAAAGGGACTATTCACTGAAAAAAGATGTAGAGTGCTTTACGAAATGTGTTTCTATTGCCAATGCTGCAACGAACAATTCCACTAAAACCATGAACCATTTAAAGTGTTGGCTGGAGTGGTTTTTAAAGCTTGCCGCAATTGGACTCTGAAGCAGTTCTCTAGAGTATACAGTATTTTTTCATTTAGGTAGTCTGGCACACAAATCCATATTTTGCAATAGCCAGGAGAATGATATATTTGCACAAAACTGTTGTGCCAAAATTTTGTTAGGATGAATAATGATCTGGAATATTTAGATTTAGTGTATGGATCTTAGCCTAACTGAAGAGAAGTCTTAACACAATTGCAATGACATTCGTAAAATATCCAGCTTTGGAAAAGCAGTTTTGGGAAGGCTCTTTCTTTTAAATGGTCTTTTTCACACATCTGTACAGAAATGGTTTGTCAAAATTAGTGTGGAAATGGTTGACTGGCATACATTAGGGTCCTGACCTCAACCCAACCAACCACATGCTGGATGACTTGGAAGTCAGACTGCAAGATCTAATTTACCAAGATTATCATAGTTATAGTCCTCTGGCTGAATGGTTAATCTCTGTAGATATGTTACAATGTCTAATACAAAACGTTCTTAGAAGTGTCGAGGCTTTGATAGTAGAAAATGCGATACCAAGTATAACTAATGTAACATTTTTGATTGTGGATGCCTGAAGCGTGTTATAAACTTGAAATTTAGTTTCTAATCAATTATCACAAGATTATTAAAATTCATGGGAGTATATAAAGTATATTTTTCAAGTTACTAAAATGGCCTTGGCATCTATAGGGTCCTGAACAGAACACAAAGAAAGAATTAAGAGTTTGGCATTTTTAAAATAAATGTGAAATTCTGACATCATAGCTTATAGCTTGTAAGAAAATATAGCCCCAATATATACTCAACCAGATACGTTTGGATATCCTTTTCATCCATTTTCCACCCACTCAACTGTTGTCAATTTATACCCCTCAAATAGCACTTATTTATCTTTCTATACATGTGTCCTTTTCATCAGTCCAAACCTCGCTCTCTTTTTTTCTAGTTTTTGTGTGTTAGTTCTGTGTGCTGTGGCCAAATGGATGCACATCTCCACTCCTCATTGGCTTGACCTGGCAAGGAGCATATCTGCCTGGCCTCAGTCTCTGTCTATTTACTGCCTCTCTTTGTCTGTTAATAAAGAGTTACATCTACAGAGGCATGTTGAAAAGTGCTTAAAGTGATTAGGAAGAGAGGTTGTGAAGGGAAGAAAAAAAGAATAAAGTAAACATATGAAATATTGTTTTAAAGTGCAACCCTGATCTTCTAACTTTCTATGAAATAGCTGCTTACTATTAATGTTATGTCTACTCTTTGTCCTCTGTATTTTTTCATCATACTCTTTTTGCTACTGTAGGATTCCTTAATTATTAATGATGAGGCAGTTGTTGTCCCAGGGTTATCATACAAAATGTTGGTCTCAGGACAACAACCACTTGGCAAACTCAGGACATTCCCCTAGACATAGGGCTCTCTTTGAAGCACAAAGTGTTTTAATGGACTGACCTTTGAAGATTGTACTACAATTTAAGAGGTATTTGCATTTGGTCATTTCATGAAAATACCAAATGTAAATGTCCTCAAGATGTATTTGAGACAATCCGAACACTCAAACTTCAGATTGTTGCTGGAGATGCATACTGTACAAGGAAAGATTTAGCCAAGAGTAAATTTATCTGGTTGTTCAGGCCACCTACGTGAACATAACTCCTCCAAAAACAAAATTATGTATTGTCCGCTGGAGCTGCATGTCTTTTCATTAAGCAAATGTGCATAATGATGCAAAATAAATCATCAAATGGGGCACTTAAAAGCTGGTGCCTTTTGTTTGCATTCGTCAAAGCGATTCAAAGTTTTTTGTTTTTATGAACCACAAGTGCAGCAAATGTATATGTCAAGTGTACATGAAATGAGCATAACCAATCTGATAGCAATCCTCAGACTCATCTGATAAAAAGTTGGCTTTCAGTTTAATAGCATATAGCAAATCTATTTATGCTAAAGCCAGATTAATTATTTGTAAATATCTAAATATTTATCTTAGGCATGATGTGTATTAGCTTTCTGGAATTTAAGGATAACTTGTGTTATCTAGACAGATTAGGAAAAGCTAGAAAAGCCATATCTGCAGTTTATCTAGGGGCTTTAAGGAATTTTTACAATACCAAGCATAAAATGACCCTAAAAGATATCACTGAAATAGTTTTCTTGAGAAATCAAACTTTTCTTGAGAAATCAAACAAATTTATTCATAATTTATATCAAAAATAAACTATGAATAAATTTTATTAAAGTTTGTTAGCATCACCATCGACATGTCTATTGAGGGTGGGGCTTTGGAGAGAGCGTGTGTGGATATATACACTCACCTAAAGGATTATTAGGAACACCATACTAATACTGTGTTTGACCCCCTTTCGCCTTCAGAACTGCCTTAATTCTACGTGGCATTGATTCAACAAGGTGCTGAAAGCATTCTTTAGAAATGTTGGCCCATATTGATAGGATAGCATCTTGCAGTTGATGGAGATTTGTGGGATGCACATCCAGGGCACGAAGCTCCCATTCCACCACATCCCAAAGATGCTCTATTGGGTTGAGATCTGGTGACTGTGGGGGCCATTTTAGTACAGTGAACTCATTGTCATGTTCAAGAAACCAATTTGAAATGATTCGAGCTTTGTGACATGGTGCATTATCCTGCTGGAAGTAGCCATCAGAGGATGGGTACATGGTGGCCATAAAGGGATGGACATGGTCAGAAACAATGCGCAGGTAGGCCGTGGCATTTAAACGATACCCAATTGGCACTAAGGGGCCTAAAGTGTGCCAAGAAAACATCCCCCACACCATTACACCACCACTACCAGCCTGCACAGTGGTAACAAGGCATGATGGATCCATGTTCTCATTCTGTTTACGCCAAATTCTGACTCTACCATCTGAATGTCTCAACAGAAATCGAGACTCAACAGACCAGGCAACATTTTTCCAGTCTTCAACTGTCCAATTTTGGTGAGCTCTTGCAAATTGTAGCCTCTTTTTCCTGTTTGTAGTGTAGATGAGTGGTACCCGGTGGGGTCTTCTGCTGTTGTAGCCCATCCGCCTCAAGGTTGTGCGTGTTGTGGCTTCACAGATGCTTTGCTGCATACCTCGGTTGTAACGAGTGGTTATTTCAGGCAAAGTTGCTCTTCTATCAGCTTGAATCAGTCGGCCCATTCTCCTCTGACCTCTAGCATCAACAAGGCATTTTTGCCCACAGAACTGCCACATACTGGATGTTTTTCCCTTTTCACACCATTCTTTGTAAACCCTAGAAATGGTTGTGCGTGAAAATCCCGGTAACTGAGCAGATTGTGAAATACTCAGACCGGCCCGTCTGGCACCAACAACCATGCCACGCTCAAAATTGCTTAAATCACCTTTCTTTCCCATTCTGACATTCAGTTTGGAGTTCAGGAGATTGTCTTGACCAGGACCACACCCCTAAATGCATTGAAGCAACTGCCATGTGATTGGTTGATTAGATAATTGCATTAATGAGAAATTGAACAGGTGTTCCTAATAATCCTTTAGGTGAGTGTATATATATCATATTTTTGAACATAAGCCAATCATTGGCCAACAGTTTACAGCAATACAGTCTGAGATTTGTCAATCAGTCTGAGCCCTTTTCTAAGGACACGTCAATGTACATCTGCAACAGATGGATGCTTTTGGGGCTTCTCACTTTGGTTGCGTTGCATCATAAACATACTGTTTTTAGGTTGCTGTGTCAAGTTGTGTAGTTTGAAACTTAGAAAAACACGTTTTGAGATTCCTGCGTTCGGATTTGCACTCCATCAAGTGTTGGACTGCAAGAAAGTGTCCTCGTGGTATGCTGTCTACTGTAGTGAGTGAGGTTTGTTCTCTGTATGAGCTACATGTTGCCTATACAGCTGGAGTTTCGTTTACTGCCCCCTGGAAAAATCAGGCAGTACTTCAAGCTTGAATTGCTCCAATGGTAGGAATATTTCTTATTATGGTCCAGGTACATGATTAATTGCGTCACATTTTTTTGTGTTATTTTTTATATAATTAATTGCACTGAATTAACTTGTTAAATCAACAGCCCTAATTTCCAGTCATCTTAAAAATTATGTTAGAAATTATAATTGATAGGTGGTGCAGACTTGTGGCATTTCGACGAAACAGCACTTTACGTAGTTAAAGTTAGCTGGTTAGCACAGTTATCCCCTGCTGGTAGGGACTGTATCTACACCATTTGGCTGCAAAAACAGCTTTCACCTTTGACACAGATTCAAAATTATCAGTAATTTTTATTCACATTGCATTTATGACTCAAGTTCTTTCCATAAGAGATCTTGATACCTTATTTAATTAAACTGTTATATACAGGGCAGAATTAATATTGCATTTTTTAAATCTTCTTTATAAACTAAACCTACAAGCTATTTACCTGCATATCTGTATGCAAAATGCTTCAAAAAGAGGTGATTTGTACCAATATTCACAGATAGTAGGCTGGTTTCTGGCTAGTTCTGAATAAATCTGGGGTCATTTCTTTCATAAGACTTGGCAGCTCTGCTGCCCTGCTATGTGTCTGTCTGCTTTACACAATCAAAGAATGTATGAGAATCTTCCCTCCAGTGCTCTGGTATTGATTGTACACTAAAAGACTGTGTACTTTACATTTAGTTTGTTTGTCAAAAGAAAAAAGCAAAGTTAAACAGAGGGGGTCAACTGACAGTTGTTGTTCTGATGGTTTACTTTTACTGTTGTAGATGGGTTTTATTTTGGGCAGGATTAATGATCATTCTGTAATGTTTCAAGGTAAGGTCTTCTATAAATACTTTGCAAAATGATGATGCTTGTGGATTTGTTCTCCATACCTGCGTTGTTCCTCTCAGTTTAAAGTCTATCAAGGGTCTGACAAAACCCTTTATTGACAGAAATACTTTGGCTTTGGGGATTACACTTTATTCATGCCATGGTCAATAGTTTACTGGCTAGTATACACCACAGTGTTTTGTTACTTTTGTGTTCACTGTAATCTTTGAATGGCTGGAAATTGAAGTTTTTTTGCCTGAATGACTGAAGTGTTGCTGCCGTCATTGAATCAGAACGTAAAACCTTCTGGTCTCCGATCATTATTCATCCCAACAACATTTTGGCACAACAAGTGTTATTCAAAGCTTTTTGGTAAGCAGTTTGACTCCATGTGCCAGCTAAATTTGCATGACAATGCCAGTTTAAAGCCTGCATTGCCAGCTAATGCCACTGATTCCTCTCCCACTGTGCACTCTGACTGGCTATGGCTTTCTGGATACATCAGTAAGGAGAACCAAAACATGGCTTTCAAAAACCCTTGTGCTACATAGTGCTGTGGGTCTTCAAAATCATCCTACATCAACGTTCGCCACAACGGCATGCTCAAGGTCCAATTGTTGAAGTTCATACATTTTGATTGTGTGGGGGTGATTCACCTTCTCTGTCTAAACGAGTTCATTTGACTTACGAGATCATTTACAGAACATTCTAAACAACCAGTGCCAACAAAATTTAGGAGATTGTTTGGGCATGGTAATGTGAATGTGGCAGGAGGCTTTTAAATTTGTTTCTTCCACACTGAGTCCTGTGACAGAGACAGTAGCATATAAGTGAGGGAGCCAGTGTTGGGGCTTAACAACACTGTAAAAACTTAAATTTCATCAGATAAGCTCAATTTTAAAAGTTGATTGAACTATCTAATGTCAAAAATTTAGTGAGTTTACTTTAAAACAATCAATAAAGTCAACATCTAAGCCATTTAAGTTATAGCAACTTACATTTTTAAACACTGAGCACATACAATGTCAAGTTTGGTGGTAAAGGTAGAACATTTGAACGTTTGATCAAGCCAGTATATTATAAGTCTAAGCCAGGCTCTACCATGGAAAATCAGGAAATTGGGAATTAAAATATTTTATTTAGACTCATATCTAAGGATGATAGTTATTTGTTAAAGTCATGGAGAGTTCTTGTAAATTAATAGGTCAAAATCTGTGGGAGACTTGTAAGGCTGAGCACTATGACCTTCACATTGTTGTATCTGCTACTGAGCATGCCCACTGGAGGAGCATTGTGGCTGAATACATTACCCACAATCCCCTGCGTTTGAATTTATTTAAGTGCATTTAGTAAAAGTGTGCCGATTTATGAGGACATGTAAATAATTTGTAAATAATCTGTTTTGAATAAATAGATGTTTATGCTCTTTATGTGTTTTTAATTTTGTTTTGCTGTAAAAAGTTGTGTTCCCTTTACAAAAAGCTTCACTATGATGCTGCGCTGAGAAAAGCGCTTTGGGAACATCCTACGTGTGTAACCAGCTGTGAATATGTGTGTAACACGTCAATGAATTTATAGCCTCAGTTGGTGAAATCATTAGATGCACCTGTAGCCGGGCTATAAATAGATGCGTCACCAGCGTGTTGTCAGATCCTTTTTCTTCAGAGCCATTCTGTGTGTGTGTGTGTGTGTGTGTGTGTGTGTGTGTTTCACAAGCCTGTCACAAACTTTCTTTCATTTGGTAGGAGTTAGAAATTGTTAGGCAGTGCGCAGAACATCTTTTCTCTTCTTTCTCTGCTTTGGAAAAAAAAAAAAAAAAAAATAGATATATTAAAAAAAAAAAGAAAAGAGAGAGAGAAAATGACTGAGAGTCAAGGCAAGGGACACGCATCAGTTTTGCTTTGTTTGTTTGGGGGAAGAACATACTGCTCTCGTGTTGGGGCAGGGCAGGTAGCATGCATCTATTGCGACCTACTCTCGAGTCAAATATGCTTCGCAGGCTCAGCCTGCCGCCATCGTGATCTTCAAAAAATTTAGTGAGTTTACTTTAAAACAATCAATAAAGTCAACATCTAAGCCATTTAAGTTATAGCAACTTACATTTTTAAATACTGAGCACATACAATGTCAAGTTTGGTGTTAAAGGTAGAACATTCAGGCTTTTGAGCATGCTCAGTTTGATCAAGCCAGTATATTATAAGTCTCTCGTGTTGGGGCAGGGCAGGTGCGCACATTGCGACCTACTCTCGGTCAAAATGCTTCGCGCTCGCCTTGCTTACTTCCGAGAGTCGGCACCCACACTTCATTTGTATGTTTCTCGTATGGATCTGGCTGAGGAGCGAGAGAGACGGGTCCGTCCCTTTCGCTCGCTCTCTCCCCAGATCCGCTTGGTCCTTCCCGTGATCTTCAAAAAATTTAGAGTTTACTTTAAAACAATCAATAAAGTCAACATCTAAGCCATTTAAGTTATAGCAACTTACATTTTTAAACACTGAGCACATACAATGTCAAGTTTGGTGGTAAAGGTAGAACATCCGCTTGGTCCTTCCCGTGATCTTGAAGCGCGCCCCGGCGCCTCTTCGGTTCATGAGGGGGTCTGCGGACTTTGAGTTACCCACGTCCGAGCATTCCAAACATGACTCAAAATCTTCTGAGGAATTACTCGTTGTGGTTACTCATGTGGTGGCCAGGCTTCAATTAGACTGGCCATGTGATCAAGAGACCCCCAAATGCTCTAAATTAGAGGACAGATTTCTGTCTGGTGGCCAGGGGAAGGGAGCGCCTCTTCAGTCCCTTCCCTTCTTTGATGACCTCCACGACGAGCTTTCTCATCCGTGGAGGAAGCCTTATACTTCTCGTGTTCACGTGTCCTCGGCGTCGTTATATTCGACTATCGTGGGTGCCGAGGCACGAGGGTATTCAATGATGCCGCCAGTCGAATAGACACTCACGGGTTATCTCTTGCCAGGTTCGGCATCATCGTTGAAAAAACCCGCTCTCCCCACTAAGCCATGCAGGACTACCTCCATGCTAGTGGGGAGGGCTTATCAAGCAGCAGGTCAGGCTGGTGCTGCGCTGTGCTGCACACCATGGCCGTGTTACAGGCTTACCAGGCTGACCTACTGAAGGACCTGAGTGTGGGTACCACGCTTGACGAAGAAGCCTTCTCACTCTACTGATTGGTTATGTTTAGATAAGGGGTTTGGGTAATGGCATAATATTTATAAGTATGTCCTTAATGCCTCCTGCGCAGAACTCGCTCTTACTTCCGCATTAGACATCCGGGAATTTTCACGTGATGAAGTCGTACGAGTTTATGTGAACAACACTGTGCAAGACCATACGAAATAGCCAACTTGTAAAATATGTACGACATTTCATGAGAATGGCTTGGTTCATTGTAGCATATAAGGTGATTAAGAATCAGTTTTTCAGAGATTTAGGCGAATGAAACAAATTTTATCCTCCCTCACCTGAGGTGAATATTAAAGAGTCTGCACAGCATTTCTAATCAAAACAGTTTTCCAATCTGGAGGATCTATAATACACAAGGAAACAAATACACAACTAAACAAAACAGACAGCACAACAGAGAGACCTGAGGAAAGCAGGGACCCCTAGTGACACAAACTAATCTACTAACCAGAAGTGCTTCAGGCTCGAGTGATTATAACACACACACATGCACGCACAGAGGCTGTGCTGTGGCACTGTTAAAATGGAAGCTCACAAATCCTTCGATTGGTATAAAAAATGTGTTTTATGAGTCTGCTCAGTGCTCTGTCTGACCTTGTGGATCATAACAAATGTGATGTCATAAATTAAAAGTCAGCTCAGTTATATTTTTAGATTTCAAATGTTTAAGGTGCTAGTCATGTGGCACTAACCTATCTCCAGCAAGATTTCTGCAGCTCAAAATGACAAATGTGCTACCCCGAATCCAAATACTCTATATCAAAATGCCAATTATATTCTCCAGATTGGAACAGTATATATATATATGGGTAAATTTCATGAAAGTTTTTCTCACATTTCACTATTTTCTCTGTAATGCATCCGGATGATTCTCAATACCATAAGGCTGAAATTATTTAACTTTTTTTTTCTTTCTTTTTTTTTTTTTTGGTCAAACATGACCAAAGTTAGCCCTGTTTTATCCTCATGGGCAGTAAGGTCTATAAGTGCAGCTCCTTTATACCATATCAAAATATATAAATCTCCAAAACAGTTTTACAAAATATATGTCAATAATATATTTATATCATAAATACAGTATGACAACATTTGTTTTTTTACCACTGAATGATGATTTAAAGTAATATATTTGCTGTAAATAATGTTGAATTTGATTTGTTTACCTTTTGAATTCAGGGATCTATTGAGCTAACATGTTATAATATGCGCCGATTACACTCTTTTATTGTAAGTTATGAAGACACTGACACCACTGCAATGATGAGTGTGTAAAAGAGTGTTAATGGACAAAATACAATGTATGAAACATTGAATGTATGTCTTGCTGCTGTTTTTCTATTGTCTTTTGTATTGTTGTGCACTGGAAGCTCCTGTCAAAGACAAATTCCTTGTATGTGTAAGCATACTTGGCAATAAAACTGATTCTGATGAATGATGATAAGAGAAGCATATCTTACTTTGGGCAGACGTGTGAATGCCTGCAGATGGCACATGAGTGAATTGGCACTTGAGAGTATTTGAGGTGATTTGATTCCTTTTGTAAACTAATAAAACAAAAAATAGCATGACATGGTCTTGGAAAATGTTTCTATGTGTATAATCATATAGATGTAGATAAATTTGCATCAGCTCGCTAATTACTCTGCACACTGGTGTGTTCATGTTGACTTATCTTTACTGACTGAACGATGTAAACAAATCAGTAAACAACAAATAAACTCAAAAACACCTTCTGTTTGGTCAGATTTTGTTTTAAATTACATCACACCGGTTCATTCTTTGATTTTGTGTGAAGTATATAGGGGCCTTTATATCCTAAAGGCAATTTTTTAATATTTTCCACCTAATATATAAACAAAATATATTTGGGCCAATTTTGAGACTTCCAGTCTAAGAAATTGTAAATATATGTCCAAAATAAAAATAATGTTGTGTTGTTTCTTTTTTGACATCCTGTAATATATCTCAGGATGTAAATAACCTATGTCCAATAAACTCTTCACCCTTAAACTATCTCTGATATGACCTGTCCATGTTTTTGAAAGGTTCCGTGAGATTCACCTATGCTGGGATTGATTATATACACTGTTTTGTCAACACATATTACAAGCTACATATTGGTTTATGGGACTAAAATGAGACTCATTTGGTAAAGATAATTCTCATGACCTCATTTACCATTAATCACATGACATGGGTGCAGAGAAAACCTAAAAGTAAATCACAATCACAACACATTTGATATATATGGAAGTACTGTGATCTGACTGTCGGCTACCGCAGAAAGAGTAAGAACAAGAAGTATAGAGCAAAGCTGTCACATAGATCCCACTATGAGTAGATGGATGAAGTAAGAGGAGAAAAAACAGAAAAGAAAAGTGGGAATGTGTGTGAAGGAGAGAGAGATAGAGAGAGAGAGATAGTGGAATCTATCTACTTTATTTTTATATTAATTAAATCCCCTCAAAGTGCGACTGTCATTGAGTGTGTCAAGACACAAGCCCCCTAGAGGCTTCGAGCAACTCACTCTCTCTTTGACAGGAAATGCATATTCCTACCCTGAACATTCAAAAGTCTCACTCCACCTTAGCTCTCATTATGGTCTTTAATTTTTCTGCACTCTTTTCAATTTCATCCCTTCCTTCATCTTATCTGCTAAGGTTGAATACCTGCAGAACTTTGTTCTCATTTGAAAAGAGAGCAGGACTTCCACTTGTGGGCAATCCCTCTCATTTTCACACTTTTTTTTATAACGTCTGTCACTTGTTGTTCCCACCTGTTTTTTTCCCCTTCCTGCTCATCACAATTGGAATGGATTACATCTTCAAACAGAGCTCAATCAAGCATAAAATCAAGCCAGTATGATCAACTCTCCTCCTGCGTTTTACCCCAATGGCCATGATGATTCTTGAATGTGAAATTGACTTCCAAGCTCTCTTCTGTTGCCCTCTTTTCCTTCCCTTTCTTTTCTTCTTTAGCATGCTCTTCCATGTAAATCCATGCGCTGCAAAAAATCCTTTTCATATTCTGTTTTTTGTATTGTTTTCATGTAAAAATATATAGTATAATCATCCTTAAAACAAGATACATTTACTTGTGAGGCAAAAAACACAAGATATTAAGCCTTGTTTTCAGAGAAATCTAGAAAAATTTAGTGCGGTTTATGCTTAAAAAAAGAAGAAAAAAAAAAAAAACATCAAACATATTTGCCAATGATGGAACAGAAAAACTTAAAGGAAAGGATTCAATACAAGTTGAGGTCAATCAGCAGCATTTGTGGCACAATATTTATTACCACAAAAATGTATTTTGACTAGTCCCTCCTTTTCTTTAAAAAGCAAATCAAGAAAACAATTAAGGTTCCAGTGAGTCACTTATAATAGAAGTGAATGGGGCCAATTTTTGAACATTGAAATACTCACAGTTTCAAAAGTATAGCCATAAGACATAAAGGACATGCATGTGTTATAAAATCACTTACTAGCCTTTTCTGTGTAAAGATATAGTCAGTTTTACAACTTTGTTACTATGACAATGTAATGTCAACAAACCCTAAAACGACTTAAACAACTTTACAGCTCAAATAATAGCCTACACAAGTTTTAACAGAAGAATTACTGAAAGTGCTTTTATAAAATTATGAGCTTTACATTTCTTTGTTTAAGCTCCCCAAAAATTGGCCACGTTAACTTCCATAGTAAGTGTCTCACTGAAACGAGCCGAGGGACGAGCCGAAACACATTTTTGTGGTAATCAACATTATGCCACAAATGCTGTTGATTAAGCTTAACTTGTATTGAACCCAGAACATTCCTTTAATTCAAAGGGAAACCAAGTTTTTTTCTTAAGCATAAACCTCATTTATCTGAAAACAGCACTACATATCTAATTTTGTTTTGCTTCTCAAGCAAATGTATCTTGTTTTAAAGGCATTTAATTATTTTTAATGGAGACAAATATAATTAAAGTAATGAAAAATGAAAAAAATATATATATATATTTCTTCTCTCTATGGCCTCTTCGAGAGGTAAAAACCATTTAACAAACAGTATTTTTCAAACACTGTGCCCAGTTGCATAATTGGCCCATATTTATCCATATTTAATGGTCAGACAGACTGTGTTGAAATTTGTGGTAATAAATGCAGAGTTCATTAATTGCATTTGCCAGAGCAATGACTCAATATGATATTATACTCAAACTGGAGTGGTTATGAGAGAGAGAAAGAAAGCATATGTATTGAATAGGGGCAAAGTGTTTGGCATATGTTGTAACTATTTTTTTATGAATATTGCATTTATAATATATTCCTTTTGTTAAATATACTTGTTAGTATGCTTAATTTTTCCATTGCTTTGGCAATCTAAATGCAAGAAATTAAGCGCAAGAAATGGTAGTGGTGAAATATATGGCTAATAACTGTGTCTCACTAAAAAAGCCTAATTGTGTTTTCTTTTTTTTCTGTCTCAGCTGAAACAAGAGTAAGCACAATATGTTAGATTGTTTGATGAGATTGTGCTCTTTTCATTTTCTGTCTGAATAATGATGCAATCATAAATGATGTAAAGTTTCTGCCCTGACAGCAGAGAAGACCAGAAAAGATGGAGAGACAAGGAGAGAATAGCTTGAAAGCAAAGTATGCCTTATTAATTAAGCAGGTGCAAGGGATAGAATAGAATAGAATAGAATAGAATAGAATAGAAAGAACAGATTATGGTTATTCTCCATTTGGACTAGCCATTCCTGGCACCAATAGAAAGGGACAACTCCTAAGAGATGGCAAAAGACCAGACATGAGAGAGAGAGAGAGAGAGAGAGAGAGAGAGAGAGAGAGAGAGAGAGAGAGAGAGAGAGAAATATAGCTTACCAACCCCAAATTGTCTTTACATTACACTTTAAAGCTCCTCCCTTCAGTTAATGGAAAAAGTGAGTAAACAAGTGAGAGAGGGGGAGAGTAAGACAAATAGAGATGGAGAGACCTGCTTACTGCATAGACATGCAGACTGACTAATGGCGGATGGCACTTTAATGAGAGGAATATGCTTGTAGAAAAACACAAATTATTCCTCTTTATTTAACTGAACCCAGAACAACCTTGCTTATCCTTCCGAGTGTTCCGGAAAGATGAGGTGGGGAAAGAGTGTGTGTGTGTGTGTGTGTGTGTGTGGGGTGGGGGTAGTACAGACTAAGAGACATTTCTGGAAACCCATTTGAGGTAAATATGCAACACTAGAACAATTAAAACTCAAATTATTCTACCATCACTGCACTTGGAATGGAGCACACAGTCCTGCAGGTGTCATGTTGTATCAGATCAGTGATGAGGGAATAAACTGATCCCAGTTTGAGAGCAGAGACTCGTCCTCATGACACAAACTCTGTCAAACACCTCTCTCAGCCTATACTAAGAGCAAATCAACAAAGCTAGCTCTGTTCCAAAACATAGTGAGCAGCATTGCTGTCTGATATTTATATCGGCAGCTCCCTTCTAAGGCTGCATCTTATCTGGAATGGAATCTCACAAGTGGAACGATATACAGAGGCAGAAACTTCATACAACACACATACACCAATAAGCCAAAACATTATGAACACTCTCAGGTGAAGGATATAATATTCATCATCCCCTAACAAAGCCACATGTCATGGTCTGGGTAGATTAGATGGTAACTGAACAATCAGTTATCATAGTCAACATGTTGAATGCAGGAGAAATGCTAGGAGTAAAGATCTGAGTGACTTTGAAGAGGCCAAAATTGTTATGGCCAGATGACTGAGTCAGAGCCTCTCTGAAACGGCAAGGCTTGTGGGGTGCTCCCAGTCAGCAGTGGTTAGTACCTACTGACTGTGATCCGAGGAGGGACAAACCACAATCGGGCAACAGGGTGTTGGCCGCCCAAGGCTCATCAATGCACAAGGGCAACAAAGGCTATCCCATCAGCTACATAGCCACAGACCGGTCAGAGTGACCATGATGACACCTGTCCACCATCGAAAGTGCCAACATTAGAAACTGGACCTTGGAGCAGTGGAAGAAGGTAGCCTGGTCTAATGAGTCCTGTTTTCTTTTACATCACATGGACGGCCATATACATGTGTGCCATTTACCTGGGGAAGTGATGGCACCTGGATGCACTGTGGGAAGACGACAAGCCGGTGGATGGAGTATGATGCTCTGGGCAATGTTCTGCTGGGAAACCCTAGGTCTGGCCATTCATGTGGATGTCAATTTGACATGTGCCATCTACCGATGTAAAGACCAGGTAAACCCATTGTTGCAGACCAGGTAAACCCCTTAATGGCAATGGTTTTCCCAGATGGCAGTGGCCTCTTTCAGCAGGATAATGCGGCCTGCCACACTGCACACCTTATACAGGAATGGTATGAGGAACATGTTGAAGAGTTCAAGGTGTTGCCCTGGCCTCCAAATTCCACAGATCTAAATCCAATTGCGCATCTGTGAGATGTGCTGGACCAACAAGACCGATCCATAGCGGCTCCACCTTGCAACTTACAGGACTTGAAGGATCTGCTGCTGATGTCTTAGTGCCAGATACCACAGGACACCTTCAGGGGTCTTGTAGAGTCCATGCCTCAGCGGGTCAGTGCTGTTTTGGCAGCACAAGTGTATTAGGCAGGTGGTCATAAGGTTTTGGCTCATCAGTGCACACATCTCTCACGGGAAGCTCCCACAGAGAAAATGAATCAACAAACAATGGTATTATGATTTTTAGAAATTAAAGGCCAAAGCTACTGTAAACCTAACCATAAAATCTACCTCTTACCTCAAACCTAACCATGAAAATTACTTTTGCGTAGCAAGGAAGAAAAAAAATTGGGTTTAGAACAAGATGAGGGAAGCATAAAATATATTGACATACATCTGTCATTTCAATTGCATTAATAAATATGAAACGAGTTACCAAATTTGTTCACAGTTGTTTCCTTTTTTTAAATGAAGTGTTTGAAAAGAGGCTAGCAAAAATTATGAGTGTATTGTATCACTTTGAAATTCGGTTTATTGATTGGTTGGTGTAAAATTCATAAATTTTTGTACAAGCCAAGTCATACGATGTCATACGAATTCGCAGTCATGAGACTGTTTGAAAACATAACACTCATAAATATTGTGTAAAAAAGTAAATCGTATATTCATTAGATTTAACATTTTTAATTATAACTTTTAGGCAATCAAAATTTTACTTGATGACTCCAACATCTGCAATTTTTTCACCATCATTATGCTGCTACCGCCTATGAAACAGCCTTTGTGCCAGTAGCTAAAAACATGATACCCTAACAAGCATAACAACACAAAGCACACGTGAAAATTAGGTTTACTTTTTATTTTGACCTCACTAATAGAATTAAAACTTTTATTTTCAAATTAAGTAAAATTATATTTACAATTGATATTTATCTCAATTCTCCCACTATCTTGAATAATATTTTTCTCTGAGCTTGTTGCAATTTTTTTCTCGGATTGCCCTGTCTTTAAAGGATACATGCAATGCTGCTTTAGAATTCGCCCAAAAGTAGGTATCTTAGAAGGCTGAATCATTATCCTGCCTACCTTTATGAACAGCCTTCTTGTCGGGAGGGTTTTCATATCCCTTAAAATCCTGTTTTGGAATGGAACTAACAAGGTTTTGGAACAGAGCTGATGTCTATGTCTTCGAGCATTTGCAGTGTAGACCGCTTTGTTGATTACAACGGGAGCATTGCTCAGTCTATGTGTGGACACAGTGTAACATACACAGGCAGAATGATGTGTGCTTTAAGTTTCCAATGCGCTCATTTGAAACCAGCATATGTTTGGGACTGGAAGCAGCAGTGTCTGTTTTCTCAGACTGTAAGATTAAACTCAAGGGGGCAGTGTTGCTTCACAGAAGATCTCTTTATAAGTGCTTTCAGAGAGAGAGAGGGAAGGAGGCGAGGGTGGGTAAGGGGTGGAGATGATGGGGTGATGTCGGAGGAGGAGAGAGGGGCTTCATCTTGTCATGACTGTCATGTCTAAGTGGCACGACTGCACCATCTGACATGAGATTCCCCTTAACTAGCCATCTCTCTTTTTTTCTCTCTCTACACCTACACTTTATTTTTCCTTTATCATTCTTAACTTACACCTCTCTTTCTCTTTTCTCTATTACTTTTTTGTTACACTTCTGATCGAGAGAGTGAGTTCAGCAACTGCACAGAGACAATCATGTGTGATACCATGACATCATCAATCATACTTCTAGTACACCGATAAAGACAGGGGCGTAGCAGTCATTTTAAAAGTGTGTTTGGGGGGGGGGCTCGCACAGACCCAACACTTACAGTGCAGTATTAATATATTACAGTATATTTTAATAGATGAGTATTTTAAGATGTTTAGCAGATGTTAATTAGATTGCAATGCTTTCGAGATGAAAAGATCTAAAACAGATATATCTAAGATATATGTGTGCTATCTAGGTGAGGGATGAATTTAAATTCTGATTGTTTGCATGTATGTTTGAGTGTATGTGTTTTTGTTTGAATCAGTTTTTGCAAATGTTCCCAAAAGGATATTAAATCCTGTATTCAAATGCCTATATTATATACATATACCTACAGTATTACCCGTATTGTTGTGACCAGTCTAATTGACTTAATAAACATACTAAATATTGTGTTAATGAAAATGCAAAAATGAAGATAATATCATTAGCTCAGGGTAAAAATAAGTACAAATAAAAAACGTGTGAGTGGGTAGGTGGGTGTACTAGTTCTGAGAGTCTTATGGCAGCTCTAGGTGTGGAGGCCACAGATGAAATATTTCAGTGAGTGGTTCTGAGGGGACACACTCCACACACACAGCTGTTGACATTCAGACATTTTTCATTTACTCATATAACAACAGCACTTATTTAGCATGTGTTTGCATGTCTGTTTGACAGAGTGGAGCTTTACACGATGGATACAGGTGCTGAAATGGAGCCATTTACATTTACCGTTTCACTTGCTCTCACGCCAAATAATTTTAGAGAGGATTATGTGTGCGAGAGTGTCTGTGTTTGTTTAAGAGGAAGTGAACAGCTCTTAAATAAAATACAGGTGTGGACAAAGATGCATTTTTGCTCAGTCGTTTACTGATATCTATTTGAGGTCTACTGAATTTACCCAACAAAATTACCATCTAAAAAGATTATTTTGATGTCAAAATGCCTGGGAGCTTCTGAATTTTACAGTTCAGCTTGTTTAAGCATTGAATTAACCCTAGACAAGCTATTGCAGCCAGCTTGGCAGACATTTCCTTGGCACATGTAAGCATTAAACTGGAGAACAGCTGCATTAGAATGTCAAGTTAGCTCTCAGCACGTTCTCTTATAAAATTCTGCGCTGCTAGCGTCCATATCCTGAATTACGATATTAAAGACAGATGACATTTTCAGTGACATTTAGCATTAATCGCTATCGCTAGTGAAAGAATATCATTTTAGTAATTTCTGTAGTGAGGGACATAGGACCGAGTTCAGTCAGATCATGTTTAAACAAGTAAAGCTTTGAAGGTTTGACGATTACGCCCCTCACAGGAGCGAAACCAGTTGATATTTTGTATAAAAAATAAAAAGTGGATAGCCTTGGGCTTCAGCCTTGAGCACTGACAGAGGCCTGTTCTTTTGTGTAGATCACACTACAGACTGCCATGGACAGCTATGAGATGCTCTCAGTCTGGGTCTCTGAGTTGGTTGATTGATTGACAGGTGTTGTATAGGTAGTCATGCACATGGTGAGTTTTTGTGTGTAATGACTTCATCTGCTCAGATCAACAAGATAAATTAGCCAATTTCACTCAGTGCATTTTGATTTATTCTTCTTTGTTGATTGTATTTGTGAGTGCTACAGTTTGTCTACATTGAAAGCGAGTGATACTGTAATATGCAATGTGACAAAACTAGAATGATACTGGCATTTACATCGACAATGATTTAGTAGCCTTTCCTTGTCCTGCAAATGTTGTGAATTTGCGCCATGGTTGTTGTTAAATTTCACCATTGAAACTGAGTTTCACGGAAAGAGCGCTCTGATGTGTGATGAATGTCACAGTAAATGTCACAAAACAATGAATGATGCACGCAGTGTAAACAACTTTGCAATCGAGTAGGATGACCAAATAGCAAGCAGTGTTACAGCGTATCAGCAAACATTTTTTAATCACTGTCAGTAGCTGGGTTTGCCTCGATGTATTTGTATGTGAATTGTGAGATATAAATGCTGGATGGTAACACCAAGATGTAACTAAAATCTACAAAATGTATATTTAAAACATGTACACTCCCTTGAGGTGGATAAATTAACATGAACATAAACTACGATGGAAACACATTTAACAAATACTGTATATTCCTATATTTATATATTTATATAGGAATATAGGTGCGCATGTGAATTAGCCTCAACAAGCCATGTGAATACATAATTCGCTCAGAGAATATCATCAAATTCATCACATATCATCTGAAATGACGCTCTGGTTTGATGGACACAAAAGCTGTCATCAAAATGATTGGCTACAGAACTTTCACTCCAAGACATAAGGCTTCTGCCACTGAATCCTGGTAAACATGAAGTTTGTCAGAGCTTTTTGTCTGTGCTCATGTGTTCATTACTTTTATTAAAAGAGCTACGGTGGCTTTAGATTCCATTTTCATTTCTATTTTGCTCCAATATCCACAGAATTTTGTTCTCTTAAACACATGGGATGGAATCTCCAAAAATACAAATAAAATCATTGATTTAGAGAAAAAAGTAATAACATTTTGAGAATAAAGTCAAAATTACGAGAATAAAGTCAGATCATTACTATATTAAAGTCATAATATTTTCAGAATAAGTCGTGAGAATTGATTTTGTTTTTCTCTAAATATTTCTACTTTATTCATGCAATAAACTACATTATTCTCATAATGCTATGACTTCATTCTAATAATTTTGACTTTATTCTCAAAATAACATGACTTTAATCTTATAATGCTGCAAATTTATTATTGAAACTTTATAACTTTATTTTCGTAAAAGCCATTTTTATGAGGTTGTTCTCCAAACATTTAGATTTTATTCTTGTAATACTGTGACTTTATTCTGGAAATCGTAGATTTTCTTTATTTTGCTGTGACACTAAAACGATGTCGTAGGAAATACTGCTTTATTAGCAAACTGTATTTTGTGCATAAATTAAATTTGTAACTTGGATGGAAACATAGCTAGTGTGAAAGCACCTTAACATTATGTGTTCTGCACATAACAACACGACGCAACAAAACTAGTTTTCAGATGTTCCCTTACCACATCCCCATACAGTTTTAACACTTTTTAGCACAATATGAGGACTTTTCAGATGGTCCCTTACCCACCCCAAGCACAATTTCCAACAAATATCAAGCTTAAATTAATGACCTTTGGCCATTTGCCACTGGACCGGTTTAAATATGGGACAAATTGCATCCTGTGTTGATTAGATATGTGGCGCGTGATGACCCCGTATTTTATGGGACAGGTGGCAAACATACTTACAGTGTAGTTCAAGGCTATAGTTCCCCTTCTGTCACTCACTTGACGTTGTGTCGATGTAGTGACACTAGGGGTCGCCCTTGGGAGCCCCAAACACCTCTGATTTTTGAGAAAATACCAGTGGGAATTGGCAAGATCAGAGGAGTTTGGGGCTCCCAAGGGCAACCCCTAGTGTCACTACATCGACACAATGTCTCGTTCCCTGAAGGTTACGACAGTAACCGAAATGTTTCACTCTGCAGTAGGGATGTTTCTTTTGTGAATTAATCTGTCTTTTTGAACTAAACTCTAAAGTAAACGAATCGTACACTGACAAATTTTCTCGTTCACTGTCAACTCTCCCTTTCAAAGCCAATAATCTCTAATGAATCACGAGACTACTTTGCTTTCTTTTCTTGTCTTTAAAGACTAACTATAGCTATGCTGCTCAACAGGCGGCCCACAGGACACATCCTTCCCATGATATTGCATTTTGAGAGCTATTATGAAGCAATTATCAGATTTTCAAAGAGAGACAGACTGTACTGAGTTAATGACTTTGTTTACATTGGAGTGTTTCACCATATTTTTGTTGATTGACAGATATGGCAAAAAGTTAAAATGAGGGGGAGTTCAGATGTTTTAAAACGCTCTTGCTCTGAGTGTCTCTGTATGTGTGTGTTTCATCGGAAGTGTTCTGCTATGTATTCTGTGTATTTATGGATTTTAGGGCCAGTTTGAAACTATTACTCCAGGCAGCTGCAGAGATCAGTTTGATTTACAGAAATAACTTGGGATTTTTCCAGAAAACCTATTATCGCTCTCTCTCTCACACACACACACACACACACACACACACACACACACACACACACACACACACACACACACACATGAGCAGAGCTAGAAATTTAATCTCATATTTACACAATCAATCTTTCTCTCTCTCTCTCACACACACATACACACACACATGCGCATATAAACATTGTGCTGGAAACTCGACTTTACCCTCTTGAAATATGTATCAATGGCAATTACAGTGGCTTTAAATGGAAATCCAGTCCAGCAGATTCATGAAGTGAATGGCGATACAGGCGGTGAGCTGTTAAGAGGAGAAATGGATTAAAGACAAGCATCTGGAGAGTGGATTGAAGTGTTAACTTTCTCTAATGTACTGCCATAAAAAGCCTTTTCACATCTGCAGCACGTGTGAACATTGCATTAATTTCACACATCTATAAAACATAAATCTAAAAGATGTTTTCACATTGCATATTGTGCTTTGTACTGTTATTGTACTGTTTTTAACAACAAAATGAGTTTCAAGCAAAAAACAATTGACAGATCATTAAAAAATATATATAGAACAACAATAGAAGCAATAGAAAAATCAACACTAGTGATGAAAAAACAAGGGTTGTCAACTGCCTCCATTAATAATTTAGTCAATCAAGAGTAGTAATTAAACAAACACAAGAAATGTGAAGATATAAAGCATCTACATTGCTGACAAGTAACCGAGAGACATTAGCCCTTGGGAGTAGCCGACTTTCTTTTTACTAATAAAGCAAGGGTCACACTACATGTCGTGCTCCATTCATTTCCATTTAACTGCATCTGAATGCGGGAGAATGGAAATGTAAGCTCATGTGAAACAATTTAAGGTTCTGCTGTAGACGAATGTTCAAGTTTGGTAAAATTTCACATGCAAATTTAGATGACGAGAAGACCTGAGACAAAAAGAAGATTGAAACCTATACAAACAATTTGTTATAATTTGTTATTTGTTATTTATTGCTTATTAAAACCAGAACCCCTCGAGTGTGACATCATATCCTGTCTGCTGTGGTTTCAAAGCCTAGTGTGACCACATCATGTCAGGTAATCCCGTAAAGATATCCAGATCTATGCAGTGTATCAGGGCCAAGCACTGAAGGTGCGTAGCCCATATTGAATCCGTTATTATTATTATTATGATTCATTTTCTTCCTCCAAATGGGAGTCCATAGAACCGTTCGTAGGAAAATTATGAAATTTGGCACACTAATTGGTGTGGTCATGAATAGTCCATATAGAAAATTTGGGACCTCTATGTCAAACTCCATAGCACGACCACCAGTCCAAAAATAAAATGTTATTTAGCATGTATCTTTTAAACCGTTTGTCCGGCAGCGCAAAGTTAATGAGGTTGATGTAAAACTGGATGTGAGGCTGTATCTCAGAAACAGTTTCTCCTATCAAATCAAAACTTGGTATGCTTCATCAGGACCATTATCTGAGGGTACACAAAACATTTTGAGGCAGTGCCACCTGTGGGTCAAAGGATGTAAAACAAATTGCTATTTTTGCCTGTAACTTTTGAACCGTATGTCCGTAAATCATGGGGTTGGTGTCTTTTGATTCATTATTTCATGCAGATTTCATTTTTCTCATGTCAGCCATACTGTTCGTCCACCATAATGAGTTTTATTAAAAGGTATTATATCTTTTAAAAGCATTTTCAGATTCAAAAGATAATTTTTATGCATCATAAGCATGATGTCCTGAGGATAACTGAGCAGTTTTGAGACAGCACCACCTATAGTTCAAAAGATAATCCACACTCGTGTGCTGACTCTCACCTTGCCATATATTTTTGCCATCTGCCTGCCATGCTAACTGATTGGCTCAGTGTGTTAAAACACTGGTTTTACAGTTTCAAGGGTCCTGGCTTTGAATCTCCACCATAACAAATCACATAGTTAAAATTTCTGTTGCTATGGAGATCTTTGCATTGATCTTACTAAAGAACACTTCCTGTTCCCCCCTCATTTCAATGTCTGTGAATTAGAAGGTTACAGCCTTTCTGACAAAAGGTCTTGAATGAGAGCGTGCAGTTCATGTGTGCATCTGTGACACACTGTCCAATTAAACACAGACAAATGCAGATGACTTCTGATAATCTATACCCATTATAAAGTCCCCACTAAAGACAGCAAGTGGGCTAAGGCACACATGACTTCTACTCTTGTTCTCCAGCGTGGTTAGAGAAAACAGATATTTTGCCGGCTAATGGAAACATTGTCTTCACTTTAACAAAGCATATCTCTATGTATCTCTGAACCATTTTACAGTCACAAGCACACTTATTTATTACTTTTCTAAGAGAAAGGACAGATTCCTTGGAGAGAGCTGGCAGGGGGGACACTCAGTGTACAAAATGCATTAGGTGACACAAGACAAGCCTGAGCTGAGCATTATATATGCTGGAACATGGCAGGCAAATGGACCAGTACACAAAAACAAGACCATTGGGAGTAAGTATGAGAGAGAAAGAGACATTGGCTAGTGAATGGTTGGCATAAAGGAGCCACAGGGAGTAAAACACAATGTTTGGGTGGATGGATACGAGAGAGATTCACTCTTCAAATTACTCAAAGTGTTTTAACACACACTCACAAACACCAGGGCTCAACAGTAATGATTTTTTAGAAGTTCAAATTTACTTTCACTGGGCTAACCACATGAAATTAGAAATTGTGCCAGGGAACACAAACAAATACATTAATTAATTAAATACATTTTCAGTTTCTTTACAAATAAATAAATACTACTAATAATAGTTTTTTCCCAGAAAAAGTTCAAATGAATAATTCTAGAAATTCTACACCTTATATAACTCAATGAGAGCTATGCATTTGAAAACATGCTTTGCTGGAAAAAATGGCAAACAATTAGAAACATTACTGATTGGTTTATCATTTTCAATAAATTTTTTCTGACGCCTTCTATTGCAACTTTTATTCGCAATTTAAAAAAAAACCTCATCCATTTCACCTCAGCTGACTATGTAACATTACCATGGTATCATAATTAACCACCTGAGACCTGAGCATGACTGCTGTGCATTTACCATTTCCATTTAATTTCTAACTAGTAGCACCTAATAAACATGAAAAAAAAATAAATAAAATAAAATTATTAATAATAATTATCTAGAGAAAATACAATGTGATGTCAACATACGTGGACAGCGGAACTAATTTGTGAAAGTTTTATTAATACCCAGCAATAGAAAGACATTTTTTTTATCAAATTGTTCATTATGTTTCCAGGAGTGTGGTTTATTAATGTTTTTGAGACGTCACAAACAATACAGCTGAGTTTATGTAAGAGTAAAAATGTATATTGGGAAAATAACAAATAAAAAACTAAATAAAAATGACTTGATTTGACTTTTATGTTACAATATTTTTTTCTACTTTGGCAACATAATCTCACTTTCCTCACTTTGCACTGTCAAACAAAAAGTGAAAGCCAATCCTGAAGCATTTTACCAGTCAGAAATCAAAATTGCTTCTGATACAAGTAATGGTCATCATCGTCCAATCAGTGCCAAGCATGTTAAAATAAAATTATACATAATTAGGGGGCCTGGGTAGCTCAGCAAGTAAAGACACTGACTACCACACCTGGAGTCACAAGTTTGAATCCAGGGCGTGCTGAGTGACTCCAGTCAGGCTTCCTAAGCAACAAATTGTCCCAGTTGCTAGAGTGGGTAGAGTCACACTAGGTTAACCTCCTCATGGTCGCTATAATGTGATTCTCGCTTTGGTGGGGCACATGGTGAGTTGTGTTTGGATGCTGCGGAGAATAGCGTGTCTCTGCAGTAACGCACTCAACAAGCCACTTAATAAAATGTACAAACTGATGGTCTCAGATGCGGAGGCAACTGAGATTCATCCTCCGCCACTTGGATTGAGGTGAGTTACTACACCACCACGAGGACTTAAAGCACATTGGGAATTGGGCATTCTAAATTGGGGAGAAAATGTGAGAAAAAAATATTATACATTATTGTCCCATATCTGCCAAGCATGTTGAGAGGTTGAAGCATCATTCGCAGCCTGAAACTGAACTTTTCATAGAAGTTTGGATTGAATGCACTTGACTTTAATAGGTAAAATAGGATGCTCCCTTGCTCCCTATTTAGAGAATGACTTAACCTCCAAAGCGCTTTTTGTCTGCACTGGTCTCAAAACAGTAAAAAATGCACTGTACATCCTAACTCCAAATAAAGCATTTTTTTTCTCAGTGTGAAAATGAGCAGTAAACATAGGGTTTCTAATGAAAACGCTGTAGTGTACATTGTTTAGCAATGTGGAGTTTCGTGATAATATCTCTCAAATTTTAAAAATAGGATATCGGCTGAAACTACAGACTCTAAACTGACTAAAACAGGTTATAATGTAAAAACTTATTTAGGCTTCTTAACAGATAGTTTTGTTGTCATTTCTCCCAAAGACAATCTCTGCAGTGATCAGTGCCATGTTGTTTTGTCACATTGAAATTTTAACCCTTTACTGACAGCACAGAGTCTCCTGAACTGAGATCTGTCAGTTTAAATAAAATTAAAATATGTGTTGTGTGTAGCAAAGCCACAACAAATGCCCACACATGTGTATACAAGGTCACAAGAGGTTAAATTCCCAGAATTCACAAGAATCGTGAAATATTTAAAACTTTAAGTTTGCAAGGCAGTGGAGATGGGGTTATGGTCGAGCGAAGTTTGTGGAGAGTGAGGCCAGGAGAGGAAGAGATGTTAGGATTGACACCTGTGGGAACTTATCTCTAACAGCTGTTTTGTGTTGTAGTGAGAGCTGGAGAGGGATATAAGGGCAGTCCAGACTGCCGGAGGGGGCAGAGAGTGATGTAAATAGTGATGTGTCTTGTGTGTGTGTTAAGTTCTATGCTGAAAAGCATGACTCTGTACACGTATAAGTGTACACATATCAGTGTACACATATAAGTGTTGTTATTAAAGACTTTAGAGCTTAATGCACGGAAGCACGGATGGTTTATCCAGCTCCCACTTCTTCCTTCACAACAGAACAAGAGAGTTATTACAGTGGTGCCGAAACCCGGGATTAGGAGGAAGAAACTCTGTCATGGAGAACCTCCCCAGAATCCACCAAGCTCAAAATTAGGCTCTGCTTGAGCTGCATGTGGAACAGGAGCAGAGGTTCCAGCCGCTCTTCTAAGCTCAAGTGGAGGACCGGCAGGTGTTACGGAGCTTGGTAGACCAGGAGGGGTCTCCAGCCGCAACCCCAGACCCACCTATGGCCATGCCTAACATCATGCTCTCCAAGATGGGACCTCAGGATGACCCAGATGCTTTTATCGAGCACTTCGAGCAGACGGCCGAAGCATGGAAGTGGCCCAGCACCCAGTGGGCGGCCTGCCTACTGCCGCTTTTCTCCGGGGAAGCCCAACTTCCAGCGGCCAAACTCCTGGTGTACGGGGACTTGAAGAAAGCCACCTGCAATGGGTCGGCCACAGTCCAAATCTACATCGACAACACTTCCACTCACTGACACTTGGCGAGCACAGCCACCCATTTGCATTCACCCAACAGCTCTGTGATACCTGCCGTAGGTGGCTGCTGGCTGAAGAAAAAGACTCTGAGGAAGTGCTCAATCTGGTGGTACTGGAATTTATTGCCAGCTGGCTGAGGACCATATGGTGGCATATCTGGGGGCCGGCGAGCCATCTTCTCTCTCTCTCTCTCTCTCTCTCTCTCTCTCTCTCTCTCTCTCCACTTCCCCGGAAATGTGGAATTATGACCCCAAAACCGGTTTTACCAATTGATTCTGGTGGACTACGCAATGCGAAATCCGGAAGTAGTACCTCTGCGCGACATCTCAGCACATAGTGTTGCAGAGGCACCATTCAGAATTATCAGCCAAGTGGGTACTGTGAGGTTTGCTCAACGTCCTATAGGAAAATTTGGAGGAGGGACCTTCTAACAGTAAAAACTAAATTCAATATGTTGTTGAACTGAGAGCAAAACTCTACACACTGGGGCAAATAACACAGGAGAATTTGCTCCTGGTTGCAAGGAGAGTTCTCTGACGTGTTCTTGCCTCTACCCGGTTACATTTACATTACATTTTACATTTATGCATTTGGCAGACGCTTTTATCCAAAGCGACTTACAGTGCACTTATTACAGGGACAATCCCCCCGGAGCAACCTGGAATTAAGTGTTTTGCTCAAGGACAAAATGGTGGTGGCTATGGAGCTCGAACCAGCGACCTTCTGATTAACAGTTATGTGCTTTAGCCCACTACGCCTCCAACACTCCACAGTTGTACAAATCTTATAGAGTACCATATTGAAATGACCCCCAGGGTAGTGATACGCAGTCATCCATACCGATTTCCCAAACACAAAACAGCTGTTAGAGATCATTTCCACAGGTGTCAATCCTTATTGCTCTTTATCTCCCGGCCTCGCTCTCCACAGACGTCACTCGGTCATCCCCCATCTCCACAAAGGCATAAAAACACATTTAAATGATCACCTAATGTAAAGTTCTGTTCACACCAAACATGTTTTTTCAGTACGAATGTTCGTTCTGAACAACCTTTTGTATGTTTTTTTTTTTTGGACTGTGATTGAAAACTGACTGACCAATGAGATATATCAGTCACTGCAGCTGCTCAATTCAGCTTGTTGGTGGCGCTAATAAACTGGCAAACACCAGCATTGGAAGTGGAGCTGACAAATTATATACTTAAAAATAAATCGTTGCAGTTCATGAACCCTTGGTACTGCAAACATAATCCTGTTCTGTTTTTGAAAGTCTGCTTATGGTGTTTTGTATTAATGTACATTATTTAATATGTATATAACTGTGACTGTTACATTCTCATGGCATTAAAAATAGCAGCAAGATTCTACAATTCGTTTGGACTAAGCACGTGGTATATAACTCATAAAAATATTAGTTACATGCAATTTTTGTAGACAAACAAATATTTCAATATAGACAAGTCAGTGAGACAATATTTTATTTTATATTATTTTTAGGGCTGTCAATTTAAGGCATTAATTCAGTGCGATTAATTTTATAAAAAATAATGCTTTAAAAAATGCCCCTGGACCGCAATAAGGAAGATTCCTGAGAAATGCAAGCTTGTAGTACCACCTGTTTACTCCAGTGGCAGTAAGTGAAACTTCAGCTGTGTGGCAACGCGCAGTTTATACAGTGAAGAAAACACTTTACATTCTTGCATTCAAAACACTTGATGGAGTGCAAATTCGAACTAGAGAATCTCAAGATATGTTCTAAGTATTAAACTATATTTAACTTGACACAGTGACCTAAAAATTTTATGTTTATGACGCAACGCACCCGAGACGCTACACAAGCATGTCTGACGCAGGTGTACATTGACGGGCCCTAAATCAAGCCCTCATAATAAATCTTGAACTGATTGACAAATTCACTTGCAAAATGGATTTCTGTGAACTGTATGCCAATTATGGGCTTATGTTCAATAATATGGTAGTAAACAGTACATTGTATTCTAAAGGCATTTTTGTATTGTCTTATCAATGATGAACTCTTCTGTCACAAGAATGTAATGCATTTTGAATATCTGAATATGTTTTTTTTATATATATCTATATATCTATCTATAGATATAGATATAGATATATAAAGATAACTATGTATAATTATTTCATCATTATATATTGAATTATTGTTATATGAGGGGCTTTCAGCAAATATTTGTATATGCGATTAATCACGATTAATTAATCGGGACACTATGTAATTAATTTGATTAAAACATTTTATCGATTGACAGCCCTATTTATTTGTAATATATGCATCCTATTTTAACTAAACTGTTATTCTTAATGTACATTATTCCACATGTATTTATATCACTGTACCATGTGTTATATTATCCAGGCATTATAAAAAGAGAAGTTGGGTTCTGGAGTTTGTTTGGAAGATACTCATAGATAAATACATGTGCAAATATAATTAAGATATATATTTATGAAATAGCACTCTTTACTTCTCTCACTTGCATTAAAAAAACAGACTATATACTCCTCAAAATGCATCAACATCATGGAAAGAACATAATGAAATGGTTATGCCGAATTAGGTAAATAAATGCTTTAACAGCATTCCATTATATACATTTCTAACATCTGAAGGGTATGGACAGGAGACTGGTATAACAACAGCACAGCAAAAGTTCTGTCTACTGTACAGGGTGAAATAGTTTTAGTTTAATCTTTTTATGGACTCTGTGTGAATAGACCTTTGTGAACAGGCCTTAAGATTTGGTGTCAACGCAGTACTAGTCTGATAGGACAAGACAGTTTCATTAAATGGGGTTTAAGTCTCTCACTTTTGCCCTGGGTAATTGGGCCATCTTTATTGTGGAGCTCTTTACACACTTTTCACTAAAAGAGAGAATGTTTTATTAGGGTGAAGACAACAATTTGGAATATCTCTGCTAATCATCCTTTAGAAAAGAGGTAGTTTTACAATATTTATTTTATCACTGCTTTGGTTATATTGTGAACTTCAAATCATGGCCATGAAGAATAAATGAGAATCAATTGAGAAATGTAATTTCAAACCCTCCTTTTACCTTTAACTTTGTTCTAGCCATCTAAATGCTCGCTTCGATTACAGCTCTGTACATTCCAGCAAATCGACTTTCAAAAAGTTACAGACCAAGGTTTTCATCATAGTACATCTCCCACAGAGCGCCTTTCTGTCTGTATATCTGAAATCACTCTATCCTTGTTTTTATTTGGGGTAACAACTGCTTTCCGTGCCATGGCAAATGTGCCACTTGCTGTGTAATGTTTGCCTTGATAAATGCTAGAGTAGTTAATGAGTCCGGTGCTCTGATGTGGATCTGGACACAGCCAAGCAACAGCTATTCTCTTATAGTGAAACTTTGGTGCTCACAACACTTCTCCGAATATCAAACACTTGTGTGTGTTCAAACACATATACACACTAACAACTCATAATGATCTGCAACAAAGCTTGACTTACTTACTCTGTTTTAAAAACCCACAAAGGCAGCTAACAGGGAGAGTTAAACATTGCTGTTTACTTTATGAATAAATAACAGATCAAACAAGAGCTTTCTCTGTACAATGCTCTTTTCAAGGCAAAGTACCATCAACAACCCCAAAATGTAGGTGAATCAATGTAAGTGAATTGTACGCTTTGATGAAAAAATGTGATTGAATCTTTTGAATTGCTCATTAGAAACAACATTTAGGTAATTCTCACGATGTGGCCATCGTGGCCACAAAGGATAGTTTTCAAAAGTTAAGGATTTCATTTATTTTCTTTTTCAACATGAAAATGGAAGTCTGAAATTATTGTAGACAGTACAATCAAGACATATTTGAAAATGTTTACACATTTATGGAAACTTTTTCTGAAGCATGACCAGATACATTCTCATTACCACAACAAACAAAAATATAAATTGAATTAAAATGTAATTGAAATGTACATGGTCCATATATAAATGTAAATTATTAAGCTAGTCACTGCCACATTTCTTATGAAAATTTAAGGGAAGTCTAGCTCTCTGTGTAGTCTTAAAGCAATCACCACTGGGACAGTTTAGTTTGTACGAACATTGTGTAATTTTGAAGAAGAATAACATTAAAGCTGGTCAGAAAATATTCCTCATTTAGCCGGTATATGACGAGATGGGCTTGTATGGCAAAACTACATTTCTTATGAATTTCTGTGTGCAACACAATAATAATATTATACATGGATAAAGTATCAGTTACCTAATCAGTTACCTAGTAACCAAAACTGTACCACATTCAAAAGTAGGAACTTTACAAAAAGATATGAAGGAAGCATGATTTTTGGGGCTGGGCTATGATTGGTTGATGGGAATGCTGCTTCAGACACATGTCCTATTTGAGTAAATCCCTTTGTATGCCTACAATATTGTTTTTCAAAGCACTTTTTAAACTTTTGGACTAAGTGATATGATCCATGGTGATTTTCTGGGGGGAAATTAAACAGCTTAACCTTTAACCAGAAAGACGGCAAATGAAGTGACACGTTTTAAAGTGTGTTACAAGGGGAGCACTTTTTCTTTTCCCTCGTTCCTTCCTTCCTTCTCACCATCTATGATGTGAGAGCAAAACAGAAGGAATAAAAAGAGAGAGTGAGCAAGCAGATGACAAGAGAAAGTGTTAAAGGTATTAAAAAAGAGTGGGAGAAGAGTAGAATTAGAAGGAGGGATGAGGTGAAGTGGAGGAACGGATGACAGAAAGAGATTGTAAATGCTGAAGGAGAAAAGCAGATGAACAATTTGATGTGTTTGACAAACGTGGTGGCAGTCAATCAAACAATCTCACGTATGTTCGCTCTATCTGTGAATGAGAGGTAGTTATTGAAGTCTTGTCCTTAGTAGAAAATTGCAGAGACAGTATGAAGAGGAGAAGATCACTCATAGAAAAATGTATGCTAGAAACCGCAATGCTCAGTGTGGCGGCTGGGGGAAAGGTCCAATCGCCTTATTGAAAAAAGCGATGACTGGTCTTAAACGTACAGAAATAAATGTTTGTACAAAAAGTGGATAATGCCATTATAAAATACTACAATTACATTAAACACCATAGAAACTCATATATATTACAATTATTTAGCAAATTCTTTAAGTGCCATCATTCTGCTAAAAAATAATGTCCCTTACATGTGACCATACTTAGTATTAAGGTTAATAGTTCACCTCTACAGGCAATTCATCATTCAGAATCTGAAATGTAATTTTTTCATACAGTAATTGTGATATTATGTTCTTAAACACAGTAATCTGGTAAACAATTTCCCCATTAAAATAGATAGATGCTGTATTTTCATGATGTGAAAATAGATGACCTAGGCATTACCAAGATGGCCTCGAGGTGAACCGACGTGGTTCTAATTACTTTGGTAACAGTCAGTGCTGTTGTTCTGTTAATACAGCAACAGTATTAATCGTATTGCCATCAGCATGGACTATACTGTATGCTGTCAGCCAGGGGCAGTTTAAGGGTCGGTGTTATTCACTGGGGCTAAGCCCAGACCTCTGTGGATATGTATGGGGCCATACTTTGATGAAATATTGAAATATAATACACTTTAAATCAGTGTGTTGTACTCATGGTCTCATTTTCATGGTCTTGGTCTTGTCATGCACTTGTGAGCAATTGTATTTAACATGTCCAGCATTTCAATCTGCTGAATAGAATCAGAACTAGTGATGCCCATTTCACAAATAAATAATTCTGTTGAGTCAGTTCTTTTCAGCAAATTGGCCAAAAATGTTAGCAAAAAGGTCTGAATCGATTGGCTATTTGTTCATTGGATAAAAAAGATTTTTACCAACAGTCAACAAAATAATGCTTTTTTGAGAGGTAACTTTTAGAAACTTCCATTTGGTGCTGTGTCTTGTTAATAAGGGGATATTGCACGTTATAACACGTTGTAGTGTCCACCCATGCTGTTTTTCAGTTGTTTTGTAAACATGCTAAACAGATGTCTTTGACTGTTGCATTATGTATCGTTGTGTTTTTTAAAAATTCTTTTGTCAAATTAAAAGTCTTGAGAGAAGTCTTACGATATTTGCTCATCTGCAGAGTTTGGGAGGGTTACTTTTGAAATGTATTCCACTACAGATTACAGGAAACATGCTGTAAAATGTAATTTGTAATGTATTCCATTAGATTACTGAAGGTCAGTAACATATTCTAAATACTTTGGATTACTTCTGCAGCACTGGAGATGTTCCCTGTCTGTCACTCACTCAAAGTTGTGTTGATGTAGTGACACCAGTGGTTCGCTCTTGAGAGCCCAAATTACCTTTACTTTATTCAGAGAAGGCCAATGAAAATTGGCAAGTGGAATTTGCATGCCGCTCTCCACTTTGGACATACGGGTATAAAAGGAGATGGTGTGCACCACTCATTCAGACTTGTTCTTCAGAGCCGAGCGCATGTGTGTGTTCGTCCCATCACCTTGCTGTCTGCTGGAATTACGGCGCATATCAGTGGTAACCCTCGCATGGTCGAGTGTTGTATTTCCACAGGTGTAAAAGAGTATATTTCCTCTAAAAGTCCTCGCGCAAATGATTGGTGTGTTTTTAAAGATGTCCTTTCGCATTTGCACCACTGGATGTGGCCGTTATCCCTCCCCAACAGATGGCCACGAAATCTGTCTCGAGTGCTTGGGTCGCCAGCACGCTGAGGCAGCTTTTGTGGCGGGGTCATGTTCTCACTGAAAGAACATACCCATGAGAATGTTGTGGTCAAGGCTGTCTTCCTTCTTTGTGAAGCAGAGAGCCACCGCAGCTGCTTCCCGACCTGGTCCATCTTAGGTTGAAACTCAGGCAGCAGGGTCGGCGAGCACCATGGGCGATCTGGATATAGGAGTGATTCCGCTGGGTTAATCCCCGTGGTCCTCTCTCCCTCCAGCATGCTCGTTCTGCCTGGCAGAATTTACGAGCGATGAAGTTGGTCCGCCTCAGGGCGGATTTAATGTCACATTTGGGGATTGTGATGAGGATGAGTTATCGGTTGCAGCATCGGAGGGTGGGCTTCTGCCTTGGGCGGTAGAGCTCTGGATGAGGCGGACGCAGAGATGGCATCCATGCTTGCCCGGGTAGCTGCGAACAATGGGCTTGAGTGGAACCCTCCGCCCTGCCCTGAGCATTTGCAGCTGGATGATTGTTTTTTGGGCTGGGAGCGTGTCTCACGGCCGTGCCCCGCCTCGGTGCTCTTCTTCCCAGAAGTGCACTAGGAGCTTGCAAAGTCATGGAAGGCAACTGTCTCTGCCTGTACATGCTTTGCCGGCTAGTCCACCCTAACCACCCTTGGCAGTGCGGCCAAAGGATATGTCGAGATAGAGCCCGTCCCCTTAGCCAAGTCAAACAAGGACTTTTACAGCCCTGGGGGGGGGGTGTTCTGCCCAATCCTGGATCTGTGTGCCTTGAACAAAACCTTACACAGGCTTACGTTCATGATGTTGATGCAGAAGAACATCCTGGCATCAGTACAACATCAGGATTGGTTCGCAGCCATTGACCTGAATGACGTGTACTTTCACATATCGATCCTTCCTCGACACAGAACCTTTCTTCAGTTTGCCTTCGAGAGATGAGCATACCAGAACAAGGTCCTCCCTTTCAGTCGCTCCCTGTCTCCTTGCATCATTACCAAAGTCACAGAGGCTGCCCTGGCCCCACTAAGGGAGAAGAGCATTCGCATCCTTAATTATCTCGGCGACTGGCTAATCTTTGCTCACTCTTGAGATCTATAGTGTGCGCACAGGAACCTTGTGCTTCAGCACCTCGACCAACTGGGGCTTCAGGTCAACTGGGAAAAGAGTAGGCTCTTTTTCACCACCATTGTGTCCTTGAGCAAGGCACTTAACTCCAGGTTGCTCCAGGGGGATTGTCCCTGTAATAAGGGCTCTGTAAGTCGCTTTGGATAAAAGCGTCTGCCAAATGCATAAATGTAAATGTCCTGGGGCATATGGCATCCTTGGCAGCAGTACTCCCCCTCGAGTTGATGCATATGAGACTTCTCCAGCACTGGCTACAGACTTGAGTCCCAAGGTGGGCATGGCGCCATGGCATCCAGCATGTGACTATCATTCCATGGTGCCGCCAAACTTTTAGCCAGTGGTCAGATCTAGCAAATGGGTTTCCCTTAGAGCAGGTCTCGAGGGGTGTCGTGGTCACGACAGAAGTCTTGAATTTGGGTGCTGTGTGTAACGGGAAGGCAGATTCGAGCTCTGGACAGGGCCCCGCCTGCAATGGGACATCAACTGCCTGGAGTTGCTGGCAGTATCACTGGCCCTGCGGAGGTGTCGGCTGTTGATTCAGGGCAAGCACGTGTTGGTCCTGATGGACAACACAGCGACCGTGGCGTACATAAACCACCAGGGCGGTATACGCAAGTGTTGCATATCACAACTCGCCCGCCACCTATCATCTGGGGTCAGCAGATTTTGAAGTCTCTTCGAGCCACTCACATCATAATAATAATAATTCTCACCCGTGCAGCGAATGTACTATTACAACAGGTAACGCTCCGCAGAGAGTGGAGATTCCACCCACATGCAGTCCATCTGATTTGGGAGAGATTCGGGGAGATTGAGGTGGACCTGTTTGCCTCCCGAGAGTCCTCTCATTGCTCCCTCTGGTACTCCCTGTCCGAGGCTCCCCACTGCGTGGATGCCTTGGCACACAGCTGGCCTAGGGGGCTGTGCAAGTACTCATTTCCCCCCAGTGAGCCTCGCTGCACAGACATTTTTTAAAGTCAAGGAGGATGGGCAGCAAGTAACTTGGTTCTCAGACCTGATGCTCCTGGCAGTAGCCCCTCCCTGGCGCATTCCCCTGAGACAGGACCTTCTCACTCAGGGGCAAGGCACACTCCGGCACCCGCGGCCAGATTCGTCTGGCTCCTGGATGGGACGTGGGAGACCTAGCAGGCCTTCTGCCAGTGATATCTCCCTCCACCATGATGGTGTACTTGGCTGCTATAACAGCGTATCACGATACACTGGGAGACCCTTACGGCAGCACTACCTGATCACCAGGTTCCTAAAGGAGGAGACTGAATCCTCCTAGGCCATGCCTGATTTCCTCTTGGGATCTCTCTGTGGTCCTACCTGCCTTACAGAGAGCTCCCTTTGAGCCCTAATATCAAAGGTCGTTCTAGAAAAAAGAAATTATGAGCCACCGCAATTTTTTTTTATAAAAAAACATGGCTAGTAATGTGCATGTAAAATGGCTAGAAATAGCATTTTAGCTTAGCATAAAGCTGACAATTTACACAAGGTATATTTCTATTTCTTCTGCTCCAAACTTACTTCGAACCTACTTACCGCTTAAATTAATGAATGTAACACATCATAAGAAAGTGTTTCACTGCTGTTCGAATGCACTTTGTATTGAATCATTTATATATATATATATATATATATATATATATATATATATATATATATATATATAAATGTTTTCCATCTTAAAGGACTAAATATGAAATTAAACAAATGACAAATGCAAAGTAACCTCTTCAGTAATCAAAACTATTTTTGAATGTAACTGTATTCTAATTACCAATTATTTAAATTGTAACTGTACTGGAATGCAGTTACTTATATTTTGTATTTTAAATACGTAATCCCATTACATGTATTCCGTTACTCCCCAACCCTGCTCATCTGCAATATGTCTATAAGACATATGCAAATAATTATGTTTTGGATGTCAATAAGACATTCAGCAAAAAAGATGTTTATGCTTTAGAGTGATTGCAAATCTGACCTTTTTAAGATGTTTAGCAAATGAAATGGTATATCTGGTACTTAATGCATCTGGATGTACCAACTCTCAACACAGTTTTTAATTTCTCACCAAGACAGCATTTTGACCATTCAGGCTCCATTGGCACAACTTCAGTCGGAGATATTGACACAGGCACATTCACATTAGTGCTTGAGACCAGCCACCCAACAAGACAGCGCGTGGGCACTGATTTGAGCTATTATTTGGTATTATAGATACTGTATAAAAAAGACTGGTGTCATTAATTTATATATATACCACTTAATATAAAAAATATATTTATATTTAGTATTAACTTGGTACCGAAGCACTGGTACTTTAGTCTGTTTTTGATGGCATTTTAGCTGGCAGTCTGGGAGACTAGTTGGCTTACCAGCTAAAGCAGCTAAACACCAGCTTGGCCAGGCTAGAAGACCAGCTAGACAAACTTAATCCAGCTAAGGCCAGCCCACCACTTTTTCAGCAATAACTTTTACAACCTTGGTTGTGAATACATATTGTCTTAATTTTTTATTTATTTTTTTTGAGACCAGAAAACATCTGTAATGATGTACAATAAGGTGATCTTTATGTGCTAATGATTGCCGGGAGCTGCTGTACAACATAGATAAAAAGAGCAACACTCTTTTTTTGTCATTGCTATCAGTATGATTGACAGCTGGTGCGGATGTGTGAGAGCTCTTTCTGTCCACCCACCAATCAGCCACTTCCTTCGGGCCCTCAACATGATGGCCGAGGGTCGGAGGTCACTCTCATGCTCTCAGTGAGTGACTCTTGATGAAGACACTGATGGAGAGATGCAGATCCTCTCCTCCATCATTTGTCTTTCTTGCTATTTTTCAGCCTAAGGTCCTACCACCCTTTTCACAGCAGACCATCCATCTGCCTGTCTACTGCCATAATTAATCAAAGCTGCCAGAGGGGCAGCCCCATAAAGCTTTTCAAAAGAGGAGAGTGTGTGTGAGACAAAAGAGTGTGAATGAAAATGTGTGTCCACTTCATGGCTGCTCAGTCAAATTTAATAACTGTAAAACATTTAGGGTTACTTTCAGACTTTCAGGGGTTTGAGAGTGGCTTGCTAGTTTTTTGGATTGCGTGTTAATGCAACAAATAAAATTAGACCATTTCGGGAGGTGTTCTGAATACAGTTTGCTTCAAAAGTTAAGTATATGGTTCATGGAGATTTAGTGGCACTTTATGAAATTGCATAAATAATTATGTTTTCCAACGCATTTTCCAAACACTAGACTTTTCTGCCCTTTGTCAAATAAACAGGTAGTTTCTGTTTAGAAAATGCTTAAAAGTATGCCATTAAATAAAATGATCACAGACTTTACACTCGTCTTGGGAATCAATCGGTTTACTTATAGATGTCTCTACATGTTAAGCTGAGAGAGGAGACTACATTAAAAAAAAATATATATATATAACACAAATATAACACAGGTGGCGCTGTCTCTAAACATGCTGAAGTAGCATCAGGACATGATGTCGATGAGGCATACCAATTTTCATTGAAATCCAACAATGTATTAAAAAGATGGCTTGTAGAGCACATTACTGTGGAGCGCGTGTGGAGGCCCACGATATTCTCTGTGGCATCCATGCACTACTCATCACACACCCTACCAAGAGTGAGAACCACATTATAGTGACCACGAGGAGGTTACCCCTTGTGACTCTATCCTCCCTAGCAACCGGGCCAATTTGGTTGCTTAGGAGACCTGGCTGGAATCACTCAGCATGCCCTGGATTTGAACTCGCGACTTCAGGTGTGGTAGAAAGCGTCTTTACTCGCTGAGCTACCCAGCCCTCCCCAATCAAGGTCTTATCACCACCCTTGACAACCCTAGTGCAAAATCTATTCATAAGGGATTAACTGACAGGGCATGCAAATCACTAACTCTCTATATGATGCCAATGCTACCAGCAGGGCCGTTTTAATTGTCAGAAACTTATCAGCGACTGTTGCCAAGGTCTCAAATGGAGAACCCAAGAGTGCCTACAAAACAACTAATAAATACCATAAAGGAATGCAGATGGACAAAAAGGTGTGTGCCTGCATACCCTGTGCATAAAACAAGAAAAAAGAGAATGTCTACCGACAGAGACTCCATTGATAATTGCATGCTCAGCCGCTATAGTGGCAACAAAAACTTGAAGCTTTGCCAGGGCAAACCTGGCCCCCTTTGCTAAAATCCCAGCACTGTACCGATAGGGCAGTGAACTGGATCTCCACCTTGCGCTGTACACCAAAAAGCAAAAATGTACCATTTGAATGTATAAAGTTGATACCATTCAAAATGGTATCAACCACAGTGGGGAAAACCGTACTTGAGATGGCAAAACTGGGCCACTAACAGAAGCTGAACCCGCTCCTCCCGAACTCTCTTTAGAACTGCATGCAGCAGACTGATCTGTGGAAATGCATAAAGACGTGTTGTCGGCCACAGATGCGCCAACGCATCAATGCCCAGCAGTCCCGGGGGTGAGAAGGAAAACCAGAGGGGATAGTATTATGTTTTGCTCGAAGTAAACAGATCCACCTCTGCTCTGCTGACCCTTAACCAGATTTGTTCAATAATCTGAGGCTGTAATGTCCAACCTCCAGGCATCAAGCCCTGTCTGGACAGGAGATCCACCCCCAAATTCAACCAGTCTGGAACATGCACAGCTCGTAGAGATCACACATTGTCCCGTGCCCACAGAAGAATGCACCATGCCAGCCTCAACATGGCATGAGAATGCACTCCTCCCTGGCGATTGATATAGGACACCACCGTCTTGTTGTCTGACCAGATAAGGACATGGCTGCCCTTAAACTCCAGGAGGAAAAATGATAAAGGCAGCAGCTCTGTGAACAGACAGTTAATGTGCCAATATTTAAGCTGGCCTCATATAAAGTGCCCTGTCCCGTGGAGGAACACCTGTCCCAACGGAACACCCAACATCAGAAAGCGTGTCCGTTTCCATGGTAACAGAGTTCAGTAGCTTCCACACGTCACTTTGAAGAGACGGAATGCCTGCGTCAGTGGTTGAAGTCCCTTTGTTGAGTTCATCCAGCACTGAAAAGGTCTTGCATGCAACATGCTCAGGGGAATGACAGCCGAAGCCGTGATCATGAGCCCCAAAAGTCTGTGAAATGTTCTCACAGGGAGCCACTCTGAACATGGCTAAACACTAGCAGAATGACAGAATGCAAGCTGGAGGCAGATGCTCCTGCATTGCCTGTGAATCTAGCTCCACCCCTTGAAACAGAGTCTGTTGCCTTGCCAACAGGACACTCTGGTCTAAGTTTACACACAGTCATATATTTCTCAGATGACTGAGAATGATATCTCGATGTCGGGCAGCCAAAATCTCTGAGTAGTAGACCTTGCTCAACAAGAATGATACATTTGCATGGTTTCGAGGGAAGAGTAGGCCTCGATTTCCATGTGGTTGCCAAAGACGTTGAGAGCTGGGCAGCCAGCATCTCTTCCATTGCCGGGAATGAAGTACAGTATATCCATGGTCAAAAGCTTGACACACATTAGAATATTCAGAGATCAATTAATTAGTAATCCTGGCCAAATAAGGTTGATCCCAAGGCTTTGAAATCTCTTGATGGAGGTCCAGGGAAAAAGGGAGCTGTCTATGAGGCATAGCAGTTCCACTGAAACTGTTTCAGAGGCTCCTGGGGCACACCACTTGGTTCGATGCATATGAGACTGCTTCAACACTGGCTCCAGACTCGAGTCCCAAGATGGGCATGGTGCCACGGGACACATTGTGTGACCATCATGCTGGTCTGTCGCCGCCTCTTCAGCCCTTGGACCGACCTTACATTTCTACGAGCAGGTGTTCCCCTAGAGCAGTCCTAGTAGCACCCTACTGGCCAACCCAGGCTTGTTTCTCAGACCTCACTCTTCTTGAGTCAGGGATCAGGTGGTGAACCTGCAAGCGCTGCCCCAGGAGGAGGCAGACCCAGTCTTGACGTTGCTGTGTCCGGTGCGCACTTTATGCATCTATTTGGATTGCACGCAGAGCTTTAGATTCTCTGAACAGCTCTTTGTCTGCTTTGGTGGACAGCGGACCCTACAGGGTCATTGACGCCATAGCAATGGCATATCACGCCCAGCACATGCCGCCTCTCATAGGGCTACGAGCCCATTTTACCAGGAGTGTGGCGGCCTCCTAGGCCTTGACCAGTGTCACCTCTCTAACAGACATTTGCAGAACAGCAGGCTGGGAAACACCCAACATCTTTGAGATGTTCTACAATCTCCGGGTGGAGCCGGTTTCATCCCGTGTCTTGGCAGGAATGAACAGGTAATTCTGGGACAGTTGGCTGGGTGTATCGCTTGTATATAGCATCTTTCACCTCCCCTGAGCTGAAGACATGCACTGTTGACTCACAGTAGTGTTCACAAAATATGTTCCCTGTGGCAGATGAGTTTGTGGAAAAACCAGCTGCCAGCTCAGTACATGTGCTAACTAAGGCAAGGCAAGTTTATTTATATAGCACATTTCATACACAATGGTAATTCAAAGTGCTTTACATAGCAGAGATTAAAATAAGAATTTAAAAAAAATAAGAATAATTGAAACTTTTTGGGAAGGCCAGTGAGGAGTCCATTACAATAATCCACCCTGCTGGTGATGAAAGCATGCACAAGTTTCTCTAGGTCTTGACTGGAAACAAAGCATCTAATTCTTGCAATATTTTTCAGATAATAGTATGCTGATTTAGTTATTGCTTTGACATGACTACTGAAACTAAGGTCTGACTCTAGAGACAGACCAAGATTCCTGACTTGATTTTTAGTTGTTTGACCCCTAGCGTCAAGGTATGCATTCACCTTGAGAATTTCATCTTTGTTTCAAAACGCAATGACTTCAGTTTTGTCTTTGTTTAACTGAAGAAGGTTTTGGCACATCCAACTGTTTACTTCATCAATGCATTGGCACAGGGAGTCAATGGGGCTGTAATCGTTAGGTGATAGGGCTAAGTAGAACTGTGTGTCATCTGCATAGCTGTGGTAAGCAATTTGGTTCTTTCTCATTATTTGGCTCATTGGGAGTATATACAGGTTGAACAGGAGTGGCGCAAGAATTGAGCCTTGAGGGACTCCGCATGTCATGGACGTCCACTCAGACTTATGGTCTCCTATACTCACATAATAACCTCTCCCTTCTAAGTATGACCTGAACCATTTTAGGACCATCCCAGAGAGCCCCACCCAGTTTTCCAGCCTGTCAAGAAGTATGTTGTGATCGACAGTGTCAAATGCAGCACTGAGGTCGAGTAGTACCAGTACTGATAATTTGCCTGTATCAGTATTTAAGTGAATATCGTTTATTATCTTTATGAGTGCTGTCTCTGTGCTGTGATGTGATCGGAAACCAGATAAAAAATTGTCAAAGTATCCATTCGAGTTCAAAAATGTGTTCAGCTGATTGAAGACAACTTTTTCAATGTTCTTGCCTATGAAAGGAAGATTTGAAATCGGTCTATAGTTACTTAATATGGTCTTATCCAGATTGCTCTTTTTCAAGAGGGGCTTGACAACTACAGTTTTCAGGGAGTTTGGAAAACTCCCAGAGAGAAGTGAGGAGTTTATCACTTCTAGGAGATCTACTTCTAACAGTTGAACACACTTTTGAAAAAAGATGTGGGAAGTGCATCAAGGGTGCAGGTTGATGTTTTAAGGTGCTGTACGGTTTCTTCCAAAATTGTGCCATCAATTTCTTTGAAATCAGACATAGTAACTACTTTCTCAGGTTGTGGTTTGATTTGTCTGACCCCAGCACAACTCAAGGATGTGCTGATCACCTTTCTGATATTATGGATTTTTTCAGAGAAGAAAGAAGTGAGCATTTCACTGGGAATCTGGCTTGGGGGGTTTGTCTGTCTCTCTACAGTCGCAAAAAAGAGTGTGTGTGTGTTGTTTAAGTTGCTGTTTATAATATTCGAGAAGAAAGCCTGTCTAGCTTTGCCTAGTTCCATATTAAAAGCATGGATGCTGTCTTTGTAGATGTTATAATGGACTACAAGTTTTGTCTTCCACCACATGCGCTCTGCTTTTCTGCATTGTCTTTTCATATTTTGCACTGCTGTTGAGTTTCTCCAAGGTGCTTTTTGTCTGCCACTCTTCTTCCTGACTTTCACAGGAGCAATATCATCAATTACACTTTTAACTTTTGAGTTAAAAGAATCAAGGAGAAAATCAACAGAGTCAGCAGATATACTTGGTGTTAAAGATATATCCTTCATAAATAGTACACTAGTGTTCTCATTTAAGCATCTCTTCTTGACAGACACAGATCTAGCTTCAATGGCAGCAGAGATCAATATGTCAAAGAAAATACAGAAATGATCAGACAGTGCTACATCCTTAATAACAATCGATGAAATGTATAGACCCTTACTGATAAGTAAATCTAGAGTGTGTCCATGATTGTGTGTGGGTCCATGTACATGCTGAGTCAGATCAAAAGTTTTTAAAACAGTTTTGATTTCTTTTGTCATATTGTTTTCTGCATTATCTATGTGAATGTTAAAATCTAACCAGCAATGGCAAAACAGTCAATCTCTGAGGTAATTGTTGATAACAAATATAATAAAGTCCTCAGCAAATGCTGGAGAGTATTTTGGAGGCCTGTAAATAATGATAAGTAAAATGCGTGGAGCACCTTTTAACACACTACCCAGATATTCGAAAGATGGGTAAATCCCAAATTATATTTGCTTACATTGACAGACATCTTTAAAAAGAGCAGCTAAACCCCCACCTCTCCTACCTTCTCTGCAGACACTCAAAAAAGTAAAGTTAGGAGGGGATGTTTCATTAAGGACTGTTGCACTACAGCTGTCTTCTAGCCAAGTTTCATTTAGAAACATAAAATCCAGGTTGTATGTGCTTATTAAGTCGTTGACTAGAAGTGATTTATTTTTAAGTGAGCGGATGTTTAAAAGTGCTAACTTAACAGTCTTACTTTTTGTCCCCACAGTAATCTTAGTTTGGTGTGTAATAGACACCAGATTAGATGGGTTTGCTGTACGGCTTTTGAAGGCCTTAGACTTTCCATCATGTAATCGAACAGCATTAGCGAAAGATACAGGCACACTGGGTTCCCGCTTGTTTTGTAAACATTTGAGAAAGTTACTGTTATCATAGCGGGGACCCGACACATATCACTGAGAGCTGGTATCACTTGTTTTTGGTTCACCTCGAGCAGATGGAGGAGGGTGTGAGCCCTGGTGTTGAGCTCTCACAGGAGGAGGGGGACGGCAAACTTGATATCTGGGGGCATGCAGCAAAAGAGTGGGATAGTTTGGTTCCAGCATAAACCAGTTCTTCCATTTTCTCTGAGAAGCACAGATGTGGAGATGCTGGAGAGAGGTGCTCTGGTGTTATTGGAGGCTGTAATATGCTGTCCTGGTTTCCCTGGGTGTTTTCCAGAAAGTTGTCCTTGGGTGCTGAATCTTGGAGCAGTTCTAATATGTCACAGTCTGTCTGTGGTGAGCTTTGTGGGCAGGGCTCAGCTGAGATTGTGTCCGTGAGCAGAAATTGTTGTGGCTGAGTGGTGTTATCATTGTCCTTATGTGATTTGTCAACCGCATGTCCATTCAGGTGCTGAAGTGAAGTCCTGTGGTCATTCATACTGTGTCCAGGTGTGTGTGTGCCATTCAGATTGAGTGGATTGGCACACACTGCAGAAGGATGATTGAGGGAGAAGTAGATATTGTCCTTTAGCACTCTTGAACCAAGTTTGTTTGGGTGGTGGGCATCCTGTCGAAACAGTTGCCTCTGACTCCAGAAAAGATTGAAGTTGTCAATGAAGTTCACTCCTTTTATGTTGCAGGTTTTTTGCAGCCATGTATTAATCCCAAGCAACCGTGAAAACCTGTTTGTTCCTCTTGCCGGAAGTGGTCCACTGATGAATGTTTGAACTTTCAGTCTTTTAAGTGTTTCAAAAAGTTCATTGAAATCCTTCTTAAGGAGTTCTGACTGCTCTTTATGAATATCATTCTTCCCCACATGAATGATGAGTCGATTTGCATCCTGTTTACATCCGAAGTTGTTGCTTGTGGAAGGCAGCATGTAGTTGTATCCCTGCTTATAGTGTTTCTGATTATGGAGTCACCCACTATCAGAGTCCTTGGCTGTGCTCTGAGCTGAATGCCGCTGTCTGCTCGACCTTGAGTGCCAGTTAGCATGAGTGTTAGCTACTGGCTTATTTAGTCTGTGTTCGATCACATTCATCACGTTTGGGGATTCCTCATTCATTAATACTTCAAATCTGTTCTCAAGATGTATAGGCGGTGGTAGGAAACCAGTGTTTGCAATCCTTGTCAGAGCCGTATCTGAGGTAGAGGATGCTACTGCGGCAATGTGTGATGCTCGTGACAATCTGATGTCTCGAGTGCCTTTTGGTCTCACTCCCTGTTTGTGCCATCGATTTGTCAGTCGATCGGCTTGTTTCTCTACACTCAATATGGCCTGTCGAGGAGCACTAGATTCATGGGACTCACCGGCTGTATGCTGAGGGCGTCCATGATGAAGCTCTGTTGTGTGTTCCGTCTGGTTTGGTGGTCCCGTAAGTAACTTTGTTTTAAGAACTGCAATCCTTTGTAAAGGTCTGTGGCAGTTAGTGCAGCATGTAGATTCCAGAAGAGGCATTTTCTCTTATCCTTTTGAATGTAGGCAGTTGTGTTTTCCCTTCCCTGGAATGAAAACTTTCAGTGGGAGGCTGGTCGGATAAAACAATTTTTTTTTTTAGTAGTCCAAGCTTTTGAGCACTGTGCTGATTTGCTTAAGTTAAAATTAGTTGATAAAAGGGATAGAGCAAAGCGCGGAGCAGTAAGCAAGAGCATCCGAACAGTAGCTGAGCAGGAAGTCTTCCCCAACTAAGCCCTGTACTGTGGTAGATGTGCCATGTGCTGTTTCCCAATAGGTAACCCCATGCGATTTTTGGGGAGAGAAAAAAAGAGGAAAAGAGACATGACTGGGCTAGCATTTCCCTATTTTTCGGGCAGTCGACTTGTCCCAGAAGGGCCGTTCGGCTCTCATAACAGCGTTGGGGGAGGTTACTCGTCGGCCTTGTGCACTGGCTACGAGGCACACAATAGTCTGCCTGTCTCGCACTGCCAGTTCACATCACACAGTTCAGCTAGTTGTGGCATTTTGTGTAGGGACTCCTAGTGTCACTTCATCGACACAATGTTGAGTGAGTGACAGATAGGGAACGTCCTGTTTACTTCCGTAACCTCCGTTCCCTTATGGAGGGAACGAGACGTTGTGTCCCTCTTGTCACAATGCTGGACTACCCGCTGAAATGGCCGGGACCTTCTCTTGGCTCCTCAGTACAAAACCTGAATGAGTGGTTAGCACGCCAGCTCCTTTATACCCATATTTTCATGGGAGTGGCATGCAAATCCCACTCGCCAATTCCCATTGGCCTTTTATCAAAGATCAGAGGTGTCTCGGGCTCCCAAGAGTAACCCCTAGTGTCACGTCATCGACACAACATCTCGTTCCCTCCATCAGGGAAGGAGGTTATGGAAGTAACCAGGACGTTTTCTCCAATCAAGAGACCTGATTAGCACACAGCGCTTAGCAGTCTCCCTTAAGAGACAAAAATTCTAATTAATACAGCTTACTCTTTAACAAATACACACACGCCTGTACCCAAACCTTTCCATCTCATCTCCACCCAAACACACGCACACACATACACACTCCATTCTGGTGATGTGTTAGCCCCCAAGTGTGAACAACCTTTAATAAAAATGTTAATTGAATCATGGGGTGTCTCTAGGCCCAGGTTTAGTGTGATTCTCAAAACACACAAACACACACTCACACACACACTCCACAGTATTACACAGGCACTCAGCTGTTTCTGGGAAAGCACAGTCATTAATTCTTATCTGTTCTGACGGGCCAACTGTAACGTCACAAATCTCAAAGGGAGAGGGGATAGGTGGGTAGGAGGGTGAAGACCTGTCATCATATGGGAAAAGGACTATTTTTAATAATACATAATGCAATTGAAATTTTTTCATAATTTGGAGAGAGGGAAGGTTTCAAATTAAAAAAGTGTGCTTTACAAATGGAGCACCTCCTATTATTCCATTTCAATTTAGCTTACCAATGGTTTGTCATCTCACCCATTTCTTCTCTCTTCAATGATTTCCAAGATATCCGAGATATTTTGTTACTTTTAAAACATAAAATTCAACATGAAACTGCAATCCCAAGTTATTTTACTTCTGTAATCTTATGTATTTCGGAGTGAAAAAGATATTCTATGAGAAAATAAATGTACTGCTGGCCAAGATGAAATCAATCCGGAATTAATTGGATTGAGGAAATGGGCATAACATATCTGAATGAAGGCAGTTGAAGGGGAGTGGTTGAAAAATAAGAGGGACTGGTGACATCAGCCGAAAAGGAAAGCTGTTGGCGGAGAAAGTTATTATATTTTCATATTTTTTCTTTGTAATAATGTGCACCAACCAATAATCATATATTTCTATGGAATAATGTGCTCCAATGAACTATGCACAATAAGACCAAGAAAGTGTATTAAGACGTAAATAGGGTTAATTTTGATGTAATGTTGACTTTGAAGATTAGATTCCAAATTGTGTTAAAATTATATAATATTATATGATTTATATAACATAATGCTTCCAGTGACATAATACTGTGTGAATAGAATAAATAATGATAGCAGTGTGGCAGTGAAGTAGAGGGGAGGTTGCTTTTGTGTTTGGAGTGTCTTTTTGTTTTTGAGCTCCCCCAAGACAAAACAATTTATACAAATCAAAGAAGATATATATTTCTCAAAAAAGGTGCAAAGTTTGAGTTTCCAGATTTATGCTTGTCCTTGTTTTTTCTTATAGTTGATGTGTTTTATTTCTTCACCAGTAATGTCACTAAACAGACTTGTATGAGCTTCACTGTAAGCTTGATTTTTTTTTTTTTTAAGGAAAAGAAAGACGAGATTATTTTTATTGTATTTTTTGAGGCAATCAACATTATGGCACAAATGCTGTAGATAATGCATAGTTTGTTTTGAATGAGGAATATTCCTTTAAGCTAGGAGATGAGAAGGAATTTTAACATTGAAAAAAATCACATTAGCTTTAATGGAATAACTTCCTCAAAAATGTATTTTTGGTGACAACACATTTAAATAAATAAAAAAAACAATATATACACAAATATTTCAATATAATGTAGCCAAAGGATGAGTTCAAGACAAACATCACTGTTGCAGTTACACCAGAGTGGCTTGCATTGACAATATAAATCATGGAGGTGAGTAGGTGCTTTGATGTCACCTCTAGTAAAAACTCTCAAGGTGTGAGTTGGTGCAAAGTGCCCTTTGAGTTTTCCATGGATGGCAGACTAGGCCATTTAGGAGTATACAGCATCCTGAGTTTACTCGCATCCTGGAAAACAGAGGCCATTTATGTGTGTTTTGTACTGTAATGAGTGCTTTATTCCTTGAATGGCAGTGGTCCTTTATTTAAGCCTTAAATTAAATTTAGTGTTGAACAGGTGTTGTCATTTATGCTGCCTTGCTTGGATACATAATAAAGCTGTTGCAACACAGAGCATTTACATGCATGCACATTCATACACCTATTATGTTTAATAAGCTGAAAATGTGTGTGGTCATTTAAACACAATATACAATGTATGCAAGTGTTGTTGGCAAGTCTCTTTACACTCTGACATCAAAAGCAGAGAATAAATCTATTATTTAAAATATCATGTGAAGACAGTTTTCTTGCTTTGTCTGTTATGTTTTGTTTTAAAATAAGCTGATTTTGAGAGTTTTGAGTATATTGGTGTGCTTTCAAACAGGCTCACTGTCTCATCCTAAGTGGCTCAGCATCACAAAAAAATACAGTAAATTGTCTTTAAATAATATTTGAGAATATGTTGAGATCAAAAGTGATGTAATTCAAAGTGGAACTTGTCACAAATGGAGAAACCTCTGATATGCCATTTCAAAGTGAATAAAGGCAACTAAGTATGATATGATTGAAGATTTCACACAATAACAATTTGCTAAATATACTGTAACAGTTCATAAGCCTATAACACTCTCCGGGCTCTATATGCATGTGTTTGTTATGCGCTACTACTGTGAGCAACGTCTTATCCAAATTTCGTGAGCAAAGCGCAAGTGGGCTTGGGTGGGAGTGTTTGTGCTATTGAGGGTGTATGCGTGCAGCCTGGGTAGGGCACCCACCTGTTCGTGGAACACTCACTGTGTCTGAAACTGATCCCTATCCACTACAGAGTGCACTATTTTTCAGAGTTTGCCATTTTGTAGGAGTATCTGAATTCTGAGTGAGCCACTCATTCCCTAATTTTGTTACTTACCCACATTGCAGTCTAATTTCAAGAGTACATTTGATGTACACTCAACATCGGTTAATTGCCCATAATCCACTGCGTGGAAGACACACAAGCTGGTAGTTTACTGTTTCCTTCACTCCTGCAATATTTTATTTCATGCTGAATGTATAAATTTTTGACAAGTCAGTGCTTGATTAAAATAACATATCTTCTATCAGGAAGACTCGCAGACTCGCATGACATATTATTTGATGTATACAAAACAGAAAAGTAATATCTCTCTTTGTCGTCTGGCGGTCTGAAGAAATTGTACTCAGAACCGTCATATCCTGCCGGAGTTAGGAGGCAGGGGCGAGGAGCCTACCCCTATGCAGGACGGGACTCAACTGGTGGTGGTGGGGTGGTGAAGGTTGCCATGTTAGCACACTGAAACAGCAATGTGATAGATTGTGAGCAGACTTATAAAGCAATGGCTTACATGTGATTGGCTAGGAATTACCCAGCTAATGGTGCGATAATGTACAGCTGCTAGTCTTCCTGCTAGAACTATGCTACACTTAAATATATAGAGAGACAAAACATACAGTGTGGCAGGGTGGAGGGCGGGGCCGGGCCGGGTCGTGATTCTACACACCCGGTCCCTTATCAGGCTAATTAAGCCTCCGAGAGGGATAAAGGTGTGTTATTGTGAGTTATCGACGGTTACCGTTGATTGTGTGAAAAAGGATCAAGAAAATACAACTGACTGTCTCCTTACTCCTCCATTGCCCGAACAAAAAGCGTTACACTGGTGCCGAAATCCAGGAAGGAGGAGGGATACCCGTCGCGGAGTCCTCGACACTGCTGTCCACCCGGGGGAGCGCCGCTGCCATCCGCCGGGGGAGGGAGTAGCCTGACCGCTTGGACGCGGTGAATGGCCGCCGTCCGCGAGGCGAGTGGGGACTGGACTCCCTGACCGCCTGGAGCGGTAGGGCCACTGCTAGGGGCAGAGGAGAGTCCTCAGGAGTCGCCGTGAACGCGGAGGGGCGTTCTTTCCGCTGGGGTCGTGGGTCTGCCTCCGGTCCACCTGGGGAGGAGCGGCTGTTGTCCGCCTGAGAGGGTGGAGGAGTGATCGAGGACTATGCGCCGGTGTATCAGAGATCCGGTGAGTATGTTTTTTTTTCCATCTCTTTCTCTCTCTCTGCCGCTCCGCATTGGCCTTTTCCCTCTCATTTCAATTTTACAGTGTTTTTTTGGGGAGTACTAGACTGTTACAGGAAGTACCCCCACCCCCTATTTAATTATTTCTGTTTCCCTCCCCTTGTCCCCTCCATCATCCAGGTAGACGGGGATGACCTGCCGGCAGATGGGGTGAAAGGCACGCCCCTCCCCAGGGAAAGGGGGTGTATGTCATGCCGGGGGCTCCCCAGCCTGAGAGAACGAGGGAGGAATGTGGCAGGGTGGAGGGCGCGGCCGGGGTGTGATTCTACACACCTGGTCCCTTATCATTCTAATTAAGCCTCCGAGAGGCATAAAGGGAGAGAGATCGTTTACAGACATGTCTGTAATGTGTGTGTATTTGTCTTTTGTTTAAGTTTAGCATTAAAATATTTATATTGCCAAGCCGGTTCTCGCCTCCTCCTTTCCATTGAACTGCGTTACATACAGATTTTAAAAGGTACTCATTATTTATATTTATACAGAATATTGCCAAGCTGAAGAATTCTTTATTTACTAAATAATTCATAGAGGTGATATTATATTCATTCAGCAAATTGCACACAGTGGAAATGATAATTCTATAGATGATTTAAATATTCGGTTATAACATGTAGGCTATGATAACTTTGGTACGGTTTATGATCGGATGAAGGCGCTATGCGTCCAGAAATGCTAACCAGCTTGAAATGGAGTTTAAAGATACTAAAGCATAACAAATAAATGAAATAATGGACATTTGATAAAATGCGCTTACTTTTTATATAAAAAATGACAAACAGAATGAATATTTATTGTATTGATATATCATTTAATAAGAATAACAAGGCCCAAGTATTTTAAAATTTCATATGTGATGTTGTTTTTGCAACAGCCCTAGAGCTCCGATGCTCGGATTATAGGTCAGTGTCCGAATTCACTCACTCATTTCGTTCAATTGCTGCTGATATATTGTGCACTCACTGCCATTCACTATATAGGAAATAGTGAATGATTGAACAACTTCAGACACAGCCACTCTCTTCGCCTCATATGATGGACTCACACCCACACATCTCTCATGAAATGCTGTCTGTTCGCACTCCAGTTGTCAATCACGCGAACGGCAGTGCAAAAGGCAGTTATTTACACTTAACTTGGATGTTTACATGGATTTATACAGTTAATCAGCCCAAAATAGCTGCGATAGCTGCGCTGGTTAAATGCGTAAAAACTGCTCATGACATGCAGTATGAGGGACAAAGTGCTGCAGATTTAAAAATGTACACTTAAAAACTGATGTCATAAGAGCCCAGTTACAGAATCACCCTGAAAATGACCATCACATTACTCAGAAATACTGCGTTAGCATTAGAGCCACAACTTAACTCAGAGTGCTGCCATAAATCGGAGCTTCAATTTTAATCTTGAAATATCAGATTGTCTTGGTGTTAAATGAAAGCATTGCATGATGAAACTATAATTTTTTCACTGTGCGGATCGAAGAAAGTGTTTCACTTAGTTAGAAGAGCATGATGCTGCAGCAGTGATGGACTCTGCTTGAGTGACATTCTGTGATAGCGTGCGCAGCTGTGAACATCCGCTGTCGTAAAAGTTCCATTCAATAAACTCTCAATAAATTACGCATTAATTAAAATTAAACCCAGTAATGTTATGACAGGAACCCCACCCACTGTAAATTAGTAAAAGTAAATTTTTTTCATTAGAAATTTACTTGAGTGAGAGTAAAAAGTATCTAATTTTAAACCTACTCTAAAACTATTTTTTTTTTCTACAAAATGTTACTCAAGTAAGGTAACGGAGTAAATGTAGCACGCTACTACCCACCTCTATTGGTATCTATGGATTCTGTTTGTCATGAGGATTTCAGAAATGAAAAAAAATTCCCATATAGGCCATACTGCCTCTCCACCATATTGTATTTTGTTAAAACGTGATACATATTTTGAATGCATTGTCAGATTTGAAAGAAAATAGTTATGCATCATCAACATCATGTCTTGAAGATACCTGAACAGTTTAAAAGAACCACTTATACCACCTATAGTTCAAAAGATAACCCACACTTGTGTGCTCACTCTAAACTCTGCATGTCTCTTTGCCATGGCTGAGATGTGTCAACTGAGTGCCACAGTGGTTAGAGTGTCAGATTATGGCTCTAAATGTTGTGAGTTTAAGTCCAGCTGTCACGATTCCCTTGTTGTCTGCCCTGGGTTTCACTTGTCTTTGTCCAAAACTACACTTCCCATGATCCCCGGCCCTCATCACTGCCAGCCCTATGTCATTGTGCTCACCTGATTGTAGTTTGTCATCATCATGTCTCCAGTGTATATAAACCCTGTTTGTTCTCCATTCCCTTGTAGATCGTTGATGTTTGTGGACGCCTGTTTCCATGCTTATGTTTTCCGTGGTTTTGTTTTATTTCCCCATTGTGGGTATTTCCTTTGTTCTGGTTTTGTCTATTTAGTTTTCACCGTTTCAAATAAAGTAACACTGCATATAGATCCTCACTCCACGTCTGCCTTCATCTGCATACGTAACAGAACGATCGACCACAATGGATCTAGCGGTTCTTCGGGCAAGCTGCCGCCTCCTAGATTTGAGGCAAGGAAGCCGCCCGGTGGAGGATCACGTTAGGGACTTCCTGGACATAGCGAGTGCCACTGACTTCCCTGACTCCTCCCTGGTGTTGTTTTCTTCCGGGCCGGCCTGGCCAGTTCGCTCAAGGAGCGGTTGCCACCGGCGACGCGCGGTTGGACGCTCCGCGATTTTGTGGAGGAGACGCTGCTGGCATGTGGCTCGCCATACACTGTGGGTGTAGTGGAGGAGGATCCTGCCTCTCCTCCCACAGTGGTGACACTCCAGTCGTCCATGGCTCGTCCTGTTTCGCCTGATCCACCTGCCAGCAAACCAACCCCCACGCCTGCCTTGAGCAATGAGCCAGCGCTGTCAACTTCATCCGCCCGGAGGAGGAGGAGGAGAAGAAAGGCCTCTGCTCTCCAGCCTCCGCCAACCACGGCCAACCAGCCAATGCCTGCAGCCCCGAACGTCAGTGAGCCAGCGCCTGTAGCCTCGACCGTCCCAGAGCCAGCGCCTGTAGCCTCGACCGTCCCAGAGCCAGCACCTGTAGCCTCGACCGTCCCAGAGCCAGCCTGTAGCCTCGACCGTCCCAGAGCCAGCACCTGTAGCCTCGACCGTCCCAGAGCCAGCCTGTAGCCTCGACGTCCCAGAGCCAGCCTGACCGATCCCAGAGCCAGCCTGTAGCCTCGACCGTCCCAGAGCCAGCACCTGTAGCCTGACCGTCCAAGCCAGCATCTTGAGCCTCCAGGGCTCCGCCTCCCGAGTCTTCCAGGGCTCCGCCTCTCGTCTCTCGAGCCTCCCAGGGCTCCGCCTCTCGAGCCTCCCAGGGCTCCGCCTCTCAAGTCTCTCGAGCCACCCACTATGGCTCCGCCCCCTGAGCCTCCTACGGTTCTGCCTCCAGAGCCTTCCAGGTCTTCACTTTTCGATCCTCCTACGGCGCCATCTTCCTCGGCTCCGCCTCCAGAGCCTTCCAGGTCTTCGCCTCTAGAGCCTCCTACGGCGCTACCTCCCTCGGCTCCGCCTCCAGAGCCTTCCAGGTCTCCGCCTCTAAAGTCTCCTACGGCGCCGCCTTCCTCGGCCCAGCCTCCTGAGCCTCCCTCGGCTCTGCCTCCTGAGCCCCCAGGGCTTTCCATGGTTCCGCCTCCCTCTGCTCCGCCTCCAGGGCCTCCCACAGCTCCGCCTCCTGAGCCTCCAGGGCCTCCCTCAGCTCCGCCTCCTGAGCCTCCAGAACCTCCCTCAGCTCCGCCTCCTGAGCCTCCCTCAGCTCCGCCTCCTGAGCCTCCAGAACCTCCTTCAGTTCCACCTCCTGAGCCTCCCTCGGCTCCGTCTCCAGTGGCTCCCTCAGCTCCGCCTCCAGAGCCTTCTACGACGTGGTCTCCTGAACAGTCCACAGCTCCGCCTACCTCGGCTCTGCCCTCGGAGTTCCCCATGGCTGTGGTCCTGAGGCCGCCTCCCAGGCCACCTGATCCAGTCCTCTTGTGGCCATCTTGGACTGCCTGTCTGCCCCCTGTGCCTCCTTGGACTGCCTGTCTGCCCCCTGTGCCTCCTTGGACTGCCTGTCTGCCCCCTGTGCCTCCTTGGTCTGCCTGTCTGCTCTCTGTGCCTCCTTGGACTGCCTGTCTTGTGCCCCTTTGGACTGTCTGTTTGCCCCTTGTGCTCCCTTGATCTGTCTGTTTGCCCCTTGTGCTCCCTTGGTCTGTCTGTTTGCCCCTTGCCCCTTGTCCCCTCTTTGCAAAGGATGATTTTAAAAATTGTTCTTCTGTTGACTTGAGTCTTCATATTGAGCTTGAAACTACTAAGGCTGTACTACATTGAATAATTCCTGCTTGAATTTAAAGCATTAAAATCAAGATATTGTCAGCTATCTTTTTGTACTTTCAGCTTGGAATGTATCATTGGCATTGTTGCAATGTGTCAGCTGAGTGGACCAGTGGTTAAAGCATTGGGTTATGGCTCAGTAGGTTATTATTTTGAGTCCATAAAAGTACAGTTTTAAAAATTTAAAATCTAAGTCTTCCTGTTTTGCTTAGTATTATGCAGGCTGTACTACATTGCACAATTCCTGCTTGAATTCAAATGCATTTGGCTATAACTCATTTTGTAATCTTTGCTTGTACAGTCTCTTTTGCATTATTAAGCTGTGTCAGCTATATAGCTCAGTAGGTAAAACATTGGTGTGATTTTCAAAATGTTTGAAAAATGAGTTGGAGTCCAATAAAAAGTGGTTTTAATTATTTTACTACTGTTGACCTCTGAGTCTTCATGTTGTTCTTTACAATGTAGGCTGTACTTCACTCCATAATTGTCTCTCCACCATATTCAAATTTATAAAAAAAATTATATATATATCTTTTAAATACAAAAAGAAAGAAAAACTGGTATGATCATGTCCTGATGATATAGTTTGGAAACAATAACACCTATGGTTAAAAAAAAAAAAAAAAAAAAACTTACACTTGAATGCTGACTCTAACCTTAGGAAGTCTCTTTGCAACTCAGTGGGTTGTCAAATGAGTGACTCAGTGTGTTAAAGCACTGGTTTATAGTTCAAACGTTTGTGGGTTCATTTTCCATGTGGATTGGTGTTGATGTAATATTGTAATGGAGGTCTTTGTATTGTCTTGTTCTTCTAATATAAACTCAGCAAAAAATGAAACGTCCGCTCACTTTCAACTGCTTTTATTTTCAGCAAACTTAACATGTGTAAATATTTGTATGAATATAAAAAGATTCAACAACTAAGACATAAACTGAACAGTTTCTGACAGTTTGTGCAGAAAATTCTTCGGTTGTGCAAACCCACAGTTTCATCAAGTGTCCGAGTGGCTGGTCTCAGACGATCCCGCAGGTGAAGAAGCCGGATGTGTTGGTCCTGGGCTGGTGTGGTTACACGTGGTCTGAGGTTGTGAGGCCAGTTTGACGTACTGCCGCTGGAGGCAGCTTGTGGTAGAGAAATTAACATTAAATTCTCTGGCAAAAGCTCTGGTGGGCATACCTGCAGTCAGTATGCCAATTGCACACACCCTCAAAACCTGAGACATCTGTGGCACTGTGTTGTGTGACAAAACTGCACATTTTTTAGAGGCCTTTTATTGTCCCCAGCACAAGGAGCACCTGTGTAATGATCACACTGATTAATCAGCTTCTTGATATGCCACACCTGTCAGGTGGATGGCTTAACTTGGCAAAGGAGAAATGCTCACTAACAGGGATGTAAACAAATTTGTGCACAAAATTTGAGAGAAATAAGCTTTTTGTGCGTATAGACAATTTCTGGGATCTTTTATTTCAGCTGATGAAACATGGGACCAACACTTTACATGTTGCGTTTATATTTTTGTTCAGTGTATATGTAGTCTTTTGGTTGTGCTTAGGGTTGGCATGCTGGTGCTTGGCCCCGGTATTGCTTGTAGACTTAGTGCCTGTTTGCAAAAAAATACCGGCCAAATATTCTGGCCATGCCCATTGACTTTGCATGTATGACTTATGTCATTGCACTGCACTTAGCGCTAGCACTCTTAAAATAGGGCCCTCCATCTCATCAAATCCATTTTTATGCAAATGGTCTGTGTTCATCTCAAAATAATTTCTTATAATTATAAACTTTACAATCTCTCACAAGCTTTCTTGAAGCAGGTATTTAACATGTACACATGAAAACAGAAATGTATGCTGTCAATGAATTAATCCTTACTGTTAAGGAATGTAGTGTTTGTAAGTTTTAAAAGTCAACCGAGACTTTCGAACTGAATATCTCTGATTCAGTTATTTAATTTTACTGTAGAATCATCCTGCAAAGAAACAGGATTTGAAATTAACATTTGTTTATTATTATACTGTTATGCAGTGAATTATGCTATTTATTATGTTTGTCTCCTTGTAAAAATCAATGTGGACTTTGAAACGGATCATCTCTGATTTAGTAAGGCTATACAATTTTACTGTAGAATACATTTGCAAAGGAACAAGATTTTGAAATAATTTGTTCCAAAAATTCCAATTATTGAGCTTTTTTTGTGTTAAAAGTAAAATTATGCTATTATGAAGTGAATCTGTTTATGTTGTTAATAACGGCAGTCTAATTTTTACAAAACCTTTGCAATGCAAGATTTGTGCACTGACTCGACAATGACACTCCTTTTAAAGCTGAATTTCCGTTGTAGCGCAATCTATCTAAATCTGAATGCGTGATGCTGTAATCATGCAGTATGTGTGTGGTTTTGTGTGTGAGTTGCTTGATAATGCTTGGTAATTATTTTTACAGTAGAAAATGACCATAAGCTGCATATCTGAGTGTCCTCATACATCCAGGCAATTTCTCTTTGGTGTGAAAACTGCAGTGCTTTCAATTACGAGCCCTCTCATTGCTATGGGAGGGGAGATATCCTGACAAAAACAGACTCATACACTCATATACATACACACACACACACACACACACACACACACACACACACACACACACACATGTTGGTCTACCTATCTGTGGCGTGAGGAAACTGCATTAGACTATAGCCGATCGGAAATGACGTGTCAACGATTAAAGAAAATTTGTAGGCGGCGAGCTCTAATTAACTTAATTTATTAATAGACAACATGGGAGGAGAGCATCCGGTCACATATCATTATAAGGACTTTCCATAGACATAATGGTTTTTATACTGTACAAACTATGGATTATATCCCCTAAACACAACCCCTAAACCTAACCCTCACAAAAAGGGAAAATAGAGAAATGTCCCCATAAAACACATTTATAGTATATAACCCTTGTAATTACCAGTTTGTAACCTACATTGTTTTTCTCGTAAACCACATAAACATACCCACACACACACATATGCCTTTCAGGCTGCCATGAAATAAATATGAAAGAATCCAGGCCTAGCGGCTTAATGTAGCTTCCAAACAGTGCATTACCGCAGAGAGCATTTTCCCTCATGGGGCGTGTGTGGAACCTCTGACATTGATAAGTCCTATGGACAAATTTCATAGTGATGTTGAATAAAATGAGGCATTCAGTTTATGTCTCCAGAAAATAATGCCGGATATGTTTCTGTGTTTATGAGTTGTGGACCCCAAACGGCAGAGTAACTGAGCGATTTACTATATGTTTAGAGGGCAGATGAATCCCTGTTGGAGCTGGATAAACCTGGGATGAATTCTCTACTCATTTATCATAATTTTTTCTGCTCCTATACATCACCTTCCTTTAAAATCAAAAGTATTAATCTTTCGTTTTTCCATTCCAAATAAGAAAAAGCACCAAAACAAACAGAGTGACTTGCTGCTGTGTTTTCAACATTAGATTTCATTACTGCATCAATAGAATATAAACAGGTGGAGGAAAATCATTCAGAGACACAGTGTCAGTGTTTATATCATTCCAGAGAGAAGAGAAGGGCAGACAGCAGACACAAAGTGATATTCCTCATTGTGACTGAGAGAGGGAACCAGAGAGAAATAGAAAGTGGGAGCAGGGAAGAGAGACGGAGAAACGACACAGCGTGCGGTTGAAATGCAGATATGCTGAGTTTACTCATCTCTGCTTTGAAAGTTGTTACGTCAAAGTTTCTGTGAAGTTCTGAGGCTTCATCACACTATGCAGACATCTCAACCTTGTGGAGGGGAAGAAGAGATATCAGATATTCTGATTTTTCTGGAAGCCCTTTTTCATCAACCTCAGATATAGCTAATATCAAACAGTTAGGAATAGAAGGATTTCACATTCAAAAAATGTTTACATTCATCTCAGTAGGTCACAATTCAGAAGTTTAAACTTCTTAGGGTGTTTTGAATATCACTTTGAAGTTGATGCAGATATCTTGAACATCTAAGTCAACATGAAACCTGTTTTACTTCCGTAATCTGGTGCATTTCAGAGCGAAAATAGATGGAGGATTAGACTTAACTTTATCCTTTGGGAATTGACTGGGTTGTGAATGGACATTACATACCCGAATGGAGCCAGGGAAAAATAAGGATTTGTGGTGTCAGCTGAAAAGGAAAGTCATTTCAGAGGTGGAGCAAGTTATTACAATTTAATGAAACATTAACACGCACAATACATTCAATAAAGGGGCAATTTAATGTTAAATATAAAGAGATAGTTCACCCAAAATTAGTTAAGTATCAGTCAAAGCTATGCCCTCACTGTACGATTTTTGGCCGGATTATGCTGCTGCAGACAGATGTATGAGGTCTGTGACAAAACCTGTGGATCGCAGAAAAATTGGAGCTTGCTACGGTTCGCGATGCTCGTTAAGTATGAGAGTTTTAGCTATGTGATCTAAGCCAGTCTTGTACTGTCACAGATGCCGCAATATTTTCAAGTATGTTTGCTATTATTACCGCATAATCTTGAATGCGATCATGAAGCAGCGACAACGGCACACTGCTTATCATGCATCTTTATGTACAGGAATGGAAATCTACAATTTGATAATAATTGCATTTATTGTAATAAACTTGAGAAATAATTTTTAATAAATAAACAAATGGTTTGAGCACTCTACTTGACATTGTGCTATGTTTTCCAAAACAGACACGGAGAGCCTGCCCAAATCTTCCCAATTATTGTCTGTGCCATATTTTCATTTTTCGTCTTTTCCAAATCAGTACACAAAGACAAAATCAGTACACAGACAACTTTTGGACAGCAAGCTGATCATGAGCATCAATTTCTGGAAAAATCTCTTGATCACTCAAATTTCTTGTGTACATTTAAGTGAGAAAACTTTTTTTGCTGCTATTGGCTGGAGATGCCTCTTGGCCAGTAATCCAGTTATTTTTGCACCTTGTCTGCATTCAGTTGTGAGGTTTGTGGGCTGTTACGACAACAAGACGACAGATGGCAAGAAACCTTTTTGTGTAATGCGAGCAGCGATTCAGTAGTCAGACAGTTGTGTAGTAAGGGCACGGCTTTAAGGGTGATATTCTGTATGCTGTGTATAAACTCTTTTGAAATTAATACAATTACTTTTCTCATGTTTATCTGTAATTGCAGAGGAACACTGTTCTGTTTACTAATCACTGTTCTGTTTGTCTTCCTGCAAAAGCAGGTTAAACGAAAAAAGGGTATTCACTGCGCAGACTATTAAGCTCCAAAAATCTTGCTTAAACGTGATGACAGTCATTATGACGTGAAGTGCTGGACATAAACAACTGTTTAAAGAACAGGTTCAGAAATGTGTAATTATAAGCACATTTGCAATGATTGTCTTCATTTAGTGTGTTAAGACAAAGACAAATCAAAGGCAAAGTGAGTTTAAAAAACTCACTCAATGCTACTAATGACAACTTTTTAAGCATGAGTGGATTTCAATTGTTATCTAAAGGCAAAATTAGACCTTGACAAGCAATTTGTAATGAACTGACAAGGAAGTTTAACAGCACTTGAGTTCATTGTCTTTTCAGTTAAAATTAGATAATCAACAATCTGTTCCAAGCAGTTAATGCATTGCCGCATTAGTTTAATAACTATCATGTTTGTGATAGTTTAATAATGATCATGTTTAATAACATGTTGAGTGAAGGTGTTGTTACATCAATCAATCATTAGAGCTGCATTTTAAAATGTGAGTCATCTAATCTCACAAGACAGAAATAGTCATTGTCTCCAAACAAGTTCTCATTCCCATTAAAATATTGAGAAATATTGAAGCATGGGGTTTAGTCTAACCCTCTTGTTCAGCTGAAAATGAATTACTGGTTGTTTGAGGACACAGAAACACTTAAGTATATGTAAAATATATATATATATATTTTTTTTTCAAAATTAACCTATTATTATTTTAAAAAAAATCAAAATTAGCCTATTATTATTCAAAACTTTATTGCATCATCCGACCTAATTAAATCCAATGGAAATAGCTTTAATTCATCCAAAAAGTAAACTTCTGTGATAATGTGTTGACCCTCATATTGTTCGAAACCCATCTGAGAACAAGAGAGAGAGAGAGAGAGAGAGAGAGAGAGAGAGAGAGAACACTATACACAGTGTTGGGGAGTAACAGAATACATGTAACAGGATTACGTATTTAAAAAACAAAATATTAGTAACTGTATTCCACTACAGTTACAATTTAAATAATTGGTCATTAGAAAACAGTTATATTCAAAAGTGTTTGATTACTGAAGAGATTTCTTTGCATTTAATTGTCATTTGTTCCATTTAATATTTAGTCCTTTCAGATGGAAAACATTTATACACTTAAATGATGCAATCCACTGGCGACCTGTCCAGGGTGTCCCCCGCCTTTCGCCCAATGTTAGCTGGGATAGGCTCCTGTACACAGGATAAGCGGTTGACGGATGGATGGATGGATGGATGGATGGATGATGCAATCCAAAGAGCATTTGAACAGCGGTTTATAATAAATGAATGTAACAAAGATGTTACATTCATACGAGCAGAGAGAGAAGTAAGTTTGAAGTAAGTTTGGAGCAAAAGAAATAGAAATAAACCTTGTGAAATTGTCAGCTTTATGCTAAGCTCAAATGCTATTTTTATACATTTGTCATGCACGTTACCAGGCAAGAACATATTTTATTATCAAGAAATTTCACATTGGATCATAATTTCTTTTTATTTTTTCTAGTAAGACCTTTCATATTAGGGCAAAATCATATTCTTGATAATAATGTTTGTATTGTTTTCCTGTAAAAATATCAAAAAAATCTTTAAAACAAGATCAGTTTGATTTATCTTATTTTAGATACAACACTGCATAAGATATTTGGTTTTTTCAGAGAATGTATTTTTATAGTCAAAACAAGTGAAAAATCTTCCAGTGCTGAAGAAGTAATCCAAAGTATTTAGAATATGTTACTTACCTTGAGTAATCTAATGGAATACATTACAAATGACATTTTAGAGAATGTATTCTGTAATCTGTAGTGGAATACATTGCAAAAGTAACCCTCCAAACCCTGACTATACCTGTGAATCGTGTTTTGATTAGCCTAAATAATAGGCCTAGTACAGTAATAGCATAATACGATTTTATACAGTTGATGGTGTGAATAATTTGTAGTCTAATCTCATCTTGTTTGCTTTTATCGTTAGTGAATTCAAGCAGAAGGTTTGTAAATGAAGGCAGCAGGGTTACTGGATGCTTCAATACGGACACTGGGGGGGAACCTTTGACGTCAGCTGCATGACGTGCTGGATTTCTGTCTGCCAATATGCTAAATTGTTTCTGGTATGACTCAAATTCAGATGGGAATGTTCTCCATCTCCAGTGTTGCCAGTGTAGTGTTGGTGAAAACAGTGAGTCTGTTGCATGATGTCACTACCCAGCAAACGTTCTATGCAGTCATTAGCACCATTATATGTGTTCGACCTCATTATTCTTCAGGGTCACAGCACAAAATGTGTGCCTTTGTAACTCAAAGATGTAAGCTGTGTCCCAAACGACACACTATACACATTTAAAATCTACTATGCATTCAGTTATGTAGTGTATGAATTTTCAAATTCAAGTATCGTCCCAAATGGAACACTTAACAGTTTTTACTACATATGTTCGCCGTTTAAAAACAGTTGGAAGTGATGTTTCAAACCCAAGTATTGTGTTGCTGCTAGCATTAGCATGCTATCCACCCTCAGTTCAACATTTATATCTCAATAATATACATATTCACACAGCATGGTATGATGGTAAAGAATTTAACTCACTTTTGTAAGGTGCTGTCTTCACACTAGTTTCACTAGTTGTCATAATCTCCATTATTTACAATTATTTTGCCAGATCACCCTCACTGCCGTAACTCCGCCCATTCCGCCATGTAAAGTGTCCAACATTCCACACTCCGTTTTGACGATTGAAAAAGTGCATCATCCAGGTACTCGTAGTACAATTCTTTTTGTTGCATTTTCAGTGTAAACGTACTACTCGCACTACTAAATGAAGTACGATAGTGCAGAAGTGTGTGGTTTGGGACGCACCTGTAGTCAAACATGCCCTCCACCATCACCACCCCTCTAATGTCAAAAGGATGATAGACTTCTAGTATTATGACAGGAAAGGACGTGACCCGCTCAACTGTGCACGCTATAACATGATATAGGCTACTTTCATGCTGCGTTATAAATGCCCATCGACTTAACTTTTTATCATTTATGTTTTGCACGTGTAGTCTAAATATTAGTAAGTCTTCTAATACCATCATAATGCACATAATTTAAAGCCTGTGGTTCAGTAAAGAACAGTTCCTCATAAACTGAGCCTTAAAGGATTAGTTCACCCAAAAATTATAATTCAGTCATTGTTTACTAACCCCTGTGTTATAACACCATATTAATTTCTTTTTCTCAATAAAAAGGGAAACATTTTGAATAAAAACTATTTGCTCGGTGATGTCATACAATGGCAGTTTATGGTGACCACCTCTTCAAGCTTCAAATGGACACAAAAGTTTAATTCTTTAGTCTAATAAATTATTTTATGCAACTCATGTCTTGATCTGAATGAATAGACTGCATGCGAGCTTGAGCTCCCTCACCAGAACAGAGCGCTGCAGCTGCTCGCGAGGTGGGGCATTCAAGCAAAAACAGCTTCTTTCACTTCAACTGGACCACCAGCGACATTAACAACAGAAAACACAAAATGGCTGCACACAAACCAGAGAGCAGAACTTGAAAAAATGTTTGAAGAGTTTGTAGTCAGAAAAATAAAATGAATTTCTATGCCTATACTTATACTTATTTGTATCGGAGTCCTCAATCAAACAAAGAGATGGGGTAGCTACAGACAAAACGTGTCCTAATCAAACACCAAAAGACATGCAATAAAAGTTATCTTACACTACATTACGCTACGCAATAAAATGTATCATACACTACGCCACTCTGTCTATCAGAAGTGAAAGACCATCCTTTAATGGGCCTCAGCCAGACAGAAAAAGATGAACAACGTTAGAAGAAAATACACAATTTATTAAATAAAGCATCAAAATGCAAACAGTCAAGCTGTATGAAAGACTGAATACAATTATTACTAGGTAAAATTGTGGCATGAGAGCAATTAATTTATATAAAGCACACAATTCCGCTCCTTAAGAATATTAAAAGCTAGCCGATAACTGGCACAACATCTCAACGTCTCAGATTTCCTGCACAGATCACCTTGGAAAGGGGAGAATTAACTAACACTGAAAAGCAAAACAAATTAGGCGCAAAAAACAACTCCAAAACCCCAAATAAAAACAAGCAAAATAATTCTCACAGCAAACATAAGCCCCCTTATACCTCAATTACAAGCAATAGTAAATTGGCTAGCAACACAGGGCTGGGAAAAGCAAGACACACATACAACGCTAAAAGCATAGCTAAACAGTCCTTTTCACAACAAACGTAAACACCTCACGCGTTGGAGGCAAATAGTGCACACATACAGGGACTGGCTTGAGAAAAAAAAAATAGCTCAAGAGGAACAGCGATCAACTCAAATCTGAGAGAAACCACACACACACACACACACACACACACGCACACACACACACATTGGTCTACCTATCATTATGAGGACTTTCCATAGACATAATGGTTTTTATACTGTATGATCTTCTCAGCTGCAGAGGATAGTGAGGACAGCTGAGAAGATCATTGGGGTCTCTCTTCCCTCCATCAAAGACATTTACATAAAACACTGGTATCCGCAAAGCAACCAGCATTGTGGACGACCCCACACACCCCTCACACAAACTCTTTACCCTCCTGCCGTCTGGCAAGAGGTACCGAAGCATGTCGGGCCCTCACGGCCAGACTGTGTAACAGCTTCTTCCCCAAGCCATCAGACTCCTCAATACTCAGAGACTGGTTTGACACACACACACACGTGTCCTGAGTTGCACTTTAATTACTGTCACTTTATAACTGTCTGCTACCTCAATAACTGCTATGTGCATAGAACACTATCTCATAGTATGTTATGTTTACATTTTTAGAAACTGTCATCTTTTTGCACTACTGAGTACTGGTCGGTGCTGCACTGTGTCTATTGTCCTGTTCATTGTCAGTAATTTGTTGTACTGTCCCATACTTTTTGCACATGTTTGCACGTGCACTTTATATAGGTATATATAGGTAGTTTATATAGGTATTTTATTTCGTTGTGTAGTCTCATGTGGTCCTGTGTTGGTCCTTTGTTGTTTTTATGTAGCATCATGGTCCTGGAGGAACGTTGTCTTGTTTTGCTGTGTACTGTACTAACTGTATATGGTTGAAACGACAATAAAAACCACTTGACTTGACTTGTACAAACTATAGATTATATCCCCTAAACCTAACCCTCACAGAAAACTTTCTGCATTTTCAATAAAACATCGTTTACTATGTTTTTTAAGCTATTTAAATTATGGGGACACTAGAAATGTCCTCATAAACCACATTTATAGCATAATACCCTTGTAATTAGTTATAACGCTTGCATGCAGTCTGTCTCATGAAAACGCACAGGAGATCAAGGGTCGTTGAAGATTTTCACTAAATAATACAGTCCCTTATATTTTGGTTTGTTTCTCATCAAACCTTATCATATTCCTTCAGAACAAGACAAGTGTCACATACAAAAAATTTATTAGACTTCTGAATTATACTTTTGTGTCCTTTTAAAGTAGTCACCATAAACTGCCACTGTATGACATCACTGAGCAAACTGTTTATTTTTTTCACAATTTCTCCCTTTGTGTTAAAAAAGAAAGTCATATGGGGTTATAATAACACAGGGTGAGTAAATAATTATAGAATTCAAATTTTTGGGTGAACTATCCCTTTAAGCTATTTAATTAATTTCAGCTTCTACTAATGGATCCATTAACTCTTCCCGCTAAATGGCCAATTAACCGCCTTGAACACGCGGGAGGAAGTGCCAGGTGTTGATTGTTTGATAATTCGCCATCAAACTCTGCTGACTCAAGATGCAGGTAACTGAGTTTTTTGAGGGCTTTTTAATATGTAAATTAGAATGTATTTAATGTGTTAATACAACTAGTTATATACTTAGTATAATATAATTTGTTTATACTTAAAGTAAAATGTTCATCAGCATTCAGTGGCCTGAGCATACATGTAATTATTAATTTCTTCAATCCACTTAACGTGATGTCGTGACAAAAAATTTGAATGCATTTAATGAGGACATAACTGCCGGGTCTCAGGAATGACTTACATTTTTGAAGTAGTTTTGCTTTTGTCTGCTGTTTTGTTCTGGACTGACGTTAAAGCTACGGCCTACTTAACTCTCAATTTCCTTTTCACTGTTACTGTCCTAGCAGTGAGGAAATTAAAATGAACCCATATTATTTCAACTAAAATGAGGTACAATTGCCACGTTCACTCTGCGTTCGCTCGCTCTCTTTCTCTTTTGCTCATCCCAGTGCCCTTTTCCTCCATACATTGTGTTAATTAATCTAGTGGTGGTATCCAGAGCAATAACTCTTTTGTTTAATGAGATGAGCTGCGTGTGTGGTTTTATTGTTCAGTGGGGAGCAGTGAGCCATATTTCCAATTTGTCCTCTCATTATGATGGCAAATGTGCATGGCTTCAGTCATAGGGTGACAGTAGCGGGTACTGAGCTTGAATAACTCTTCTGCATTAGCGGTTTATATCTCTCATTCCCGGTAACATGTCTCTGCTTGGGTTGAGTCTCACAAAAAACAGGTCATATTTCACTCCATATTCAAAAGGAAAAATTGCATTTTGTAAAATGAAATTGAAGCATATGTTTAGGATCATTAATATTTAAGATAATTGCCATTCATATTATACAACCAGACATTTTACTTGTGAGATTTATTATAATTCACGTTATTCTCAAAGATGATTCTCATTACTAATACTGCAATACAGTGATGTTAAAGCAAAAGATTATTTACAATAAAATTCACCAGTAGAACAAATATAAATTAAATATGATTGGGGCCAAGCCCTAAAGCCATTCCCTAAGCACAATGAAAACAGCTCTAGCACAACAGTCACAACGTTTATACCAGCTGAAGTGGGCATCAAATTGGGGTTCACCCAGTTCTTTGAACTGAAGCCCACGGGGCATATTACAGAAAGATCCTAACTTCGTAACCATGGCAATTTCATTTAGGACAAAAGCTAGAGAATAACTTTTCCTAACTGCATTATCTTAATTACAGATAGGTAAATTGTATTACAGAATTATCATAACTTGCAAAAAATCTTTAAAAAGTGTTTAACTAACTTTTTACTAAACCTAACTTTTGGGCAACTCCACTGGCATCCTAACTGAAAACTTATTTGAAAACCAGTGGTAAAAGTCACATTAAAATACTGTTTATCATAACTATAGCACTGTTCGAGAATGGTGTTACATTTATTAGTGATACAAAACATAGAGCAGCAATTGTTTTATGGTGAAATGTTTTTTGGAAGACTCAGATGTGCTGCGATTTGACAACATAACACTAATAAATAATTACAGACTCCCACAAACTATGATAATGCAGTTATCAAACTTTTATTTCTGCAGCCTTTGAATTAAAAGAGCTTATTTTTTCGCTCAGTTTACATCTATCTAATGCTGCCATTTGCGTGTTGTTGGTTGCTTGGTAACAGATATAAGAGTTGATTACCAAACTCGATGGACCAGTTTACGATTTCCTAACTAGAGCTAAGATATGATTTTGTAAGATAAGATAATAGTCCTAAATCAAGTTTGGATTTGCTTTTGCATTATGAATTTGTGAAAAATCCTAACTTGACTGGTCAGATATAAACTTAAGACTTATGATTGGATGTTTCCTGTTATATACACCAGAGCTCAAACCACTGAGCCACACAATCATCAAGTCTAACTGACGTCAAAGAGAAATTCTTTTTTTTATCATTGAAGCAGGAATTACACAATAAAATACAGTCTGCATTTTAGTAAGCACAAAATGAAGACTCAGACAAATTGTCATACAAATCAGACAAAGCATTTAATTTATATGTTACTTTTTCATAAAATTTAAAATGGTGGAGAGGTTATATGGCTGATGTTGGAAAAACTGATGGAACATTATTTTAATTGAAGCAGGAATTATGCAATAAATTACAGTCTGCATTATAGTAAGCACAATATGAAGTACACATTTTAAAACTGCTCTTTCCTGTTTTCTAGAGTAAGGAATACATTACAAGTTCTGTTTAAATTGACTATGCATTTTGACCACTATGTGCACTGTCTCCAAACTGCTTAGGTTCCCTCAGGACATGACGTTGAAGACCCCTTCCAATTTTTATTCATTTCTAAGAAAGTGCTTAAAGTATACATTCATTTTTTATAAAATGTAAAATGGCAGAGAGGTTATATGGCTGATGTTGTACATTTTTAAAGAATAGATATATTTTGTTAATTGAAGCAGAAATGATGCAATAAATTACAGTCTACACTGCAGTCTGCACAATATGAAGACTCCAAGATGAACAGAAATAACATTTTTAAAACTGCTCTTTCCTGGACTTGAACTAACAACATTTTGACATGTGTTACAATGCCTTAACCACTGGGCCATTCAGTTGACATCACTCAAAAAAGCCAAAGAAACATTCCAAGCTGAGAGCAGCAGGTTTTAAATACAAAATTATAGTATAAGAAATATGTTTAGAAATGTATATCTGCCAATTTTCAGAAGCAAAGAAGTTTTGTTAAATTGACTTAGTATTTTGACCACTATGTGGCACTGTCTCCAAGCTGTTTAGGTACCCTCAGGACATGATGTTGAAGATCCCATCCAATTTTCATTCAAATTGGACAAAGTGTTTTAACCTGTTGATATGCAAATCCCCCGCATGCGGTAATGATGTAACTCTGCTTACATTTAATATATATATATATAATTTACTGTCTATAAATGTAATTAATGTTTACAAATTATACATCTTTTCAAAGGTCTAAGGGTTCAACATTGATATTCGATCTCTGTTTCATGTTAGCAATGCTCCAGAAACAGCAATTTAGTTATATGTGCCAGGAGCACAAATTCAAAAATGCAATATCAAAACGGGACTTCATACCTTTATTATGAAAACGCGATCGCCAGATGAATCCAGTTCGCCACACTTGGGTCAATTGTCCAAGACAAGCGTTCACTGAAAAACATCTAATTGCACTTTTTGTCCATAAAAGTGATAAATCTGAGAAATGTTTATATATTTTTACATGAGAAATCACCTGAAAGAATTATCCTTTGTCGTCGTTCTTCAACAAACTAAGCAATCTGAGCAGCATTTATGTTGTAAAACTGTATATGATCTTATATATTAGAGTCTCGTAAACAAAACAAGGCTGTCTCCAAAGTCTATTTTTGAAAATGCGGCATAGTTTTATTCATAATAGCCAAGCAGTGCAGTCAGATTTTGTGTCGTCTTGAAAGGTGGAGCCTTAACTTTACTCTGTACGATTCCAGCGATTTTACAGAGAAGAAAGCTTGCAGGAACCAAATTTTTTGTTAGATCATCTTCAAATTTGAAACATAACTTCTTTAGACTTGTGGCTTTGAGAACATTGTATTTCTGGGTTGTCTTGGAACTTTTATTATTGTTTTTTTAGATTATAAAAACATGTTCAGCACAAAATATTTCAATTACTATAAACTTCAGCTTCTCTAACTTTAAGAAATAACAACATATATTAATTCTGAAACTTGGGAAATAAAGCCAAAAGTTTCTTATTTCAAAAGATTCTACAACTGTGTCCATACTCCAAAGGGTCAAGTAAATACAACCATTTAAGTTCAGGTATGTCATTTTCATAGTTTGTGCTCAAAAAGGGGGTGCGTATCAACAGGTTAAATATACATTACTTTTTCAAAAAATTCAAAATTTCAGAGAGGTTATATGGCTGATGTTGGAAAATCCTCATGACCCAAGGAATCCATAGACACCAAACTCCTAAAATTCTGACAAATGGTTCAAAAGTTACAGGCAAAAATAGCCAATTTTTATATTTCTTGACTCATTCGTGGCGCTGTCATCAACCTTTGCATATTACCTCGGATCATGGTCCTGATGACGCATACCAAATTTAGATTCGATAGGACAAAGCATTGCCGAGATACAGCCTCAAATCTATTTTCAAGTTGACCTTTTTAACTTCGGTTTGGCATCATTTTATTACATTGCATAAAAACTTAAGGTGGAATGTTGTTACTCCGGGTACTATGGGTTTCTCCATTTTTATATCAGCGTCTTCCGCTGAACGCAGTTTACCTCCCTCGAACGTCGACTGCTTTACCCAGCTTAACCCAGTTATAATCCTATGAGGCTGTGTGCTTGAAGAGATTCTGTCTACACATGTCAGACCCACTCTGTGTCATGGGAAGGTTAAGAGGTACGTTTCTATTTATTTTTAGAGACTGATATATGACAGTTCTCCCTATATACACTAACTAGGCACACAAACACACCATGACATAATAATCGTGAAAATAGCTCACAGTGTGTGTACTTGTTTCTTTATTTCTTTATTCAACACTGTCTGTCTTTGGTTTTCTTAAGACCTGTTTGCCCTCTGAGCCATGTTATTATTTGATGTATCAGAGACACTGTCACAGTGAGGGTGTAAGTTTTCTCTTTCTCCACATGTTTCAGGGTGAAATAACACTGCTGTACCTGCTCTGCGGATGTGTGTGTGTTTGTTTCCTGACTTGGAAGCAAAGAGTTTGTTATAGATCGCCCTAGGAGATGCCTGGGGAAAGGTATGCATGAATGTGTGTGTGTTTGTGTGTGAGACATGTCAGCAGGGTTCTTTAGCAATCAGACTTAGTGCTGGTCCCCTGTCAGTCGCTGTACCTCACCTGAAGAATGCCCATGCATACTGATTTACTCATTCTCTCTCTTTCTCTACATTTGTCACTGTCTTTGTCCCTCCTTAATACTTAATTGTATCTGTCTATCACACTCTCATTTATCCACTCCACCTTTTCTTAACTCTCCTTTCATTTATTATTCTCTAATTATGTCCTTCTCTATTTATATTTGGTCTTTTTCTAACATTACCTTTTTATTTCCATATATTCTCCTCTCAACACTACAAACCTCTTCCCTTTCATAATTGTTCTAGAATTTAATAATTTTATACACCTCTGTATTCTCCCTCTCACTCTATTTTCCTTCTCCATAAAGAAACTTTTGTATCCAAATTGCTTGAATAACTTTGCTGCTCTTGTTTCAAAGTTTACAGTGCATGTGGAGATCACTCAACTGGAAGTTGCTGTAGATTGTCATCTGATGTTGCTAAGATGTTACAGGACCTCTGCTTTCTGGTGGGAAAAGTAATGTTTTTAGGAAGAGAGTATTGGATACAGAACTTGGAGGGTTTAGTAGATAATGTGTGCTTGGTTGTCTCATTGGCAATGGCTGCTACCCCAGTTATCCTACAGGGGAAGAGTTTTTATATGTAATAACCTGGTTGTCTCATCCTTCTGGCACAAAATTCTGTTCTTGAGCCTCCTGAAGACCTGTTGAAGAATATCCATAAGTGTTTAGTTGTCTTTTTCTTATCCAGTCAACATTGGCTGAAGGCTTCTGTGTTGTATCTGCCTAGGCATGAAGGATGGCAAGAACTGGGGGACATTAAAAGTACAGTGATGGCTTTCAGACAGCTCAGAGATTGCTCTATGGGGAAAAAGTAAGCCTGTGCCCTCTTGTGGAAAGCGGGTGGAATGTCACTGGATCAGCACTTATTTCTTATGTACATCGAAAACCTTGATTTTCTGGACTGACATCTATATAAAAGTTGATGTTAAAAGCTTGCAAGATTCTAATTGAGTTGAAGGTCTCTGGCTAAATGAGGAACCAGTATTGTACAACCCTGCAGTTTACTTGAATATTTTACAATTAGGGTACCTGTGAAAGTCTCTGTTGAATGCTGGAATAACACAAATTTGGCATTTAATCATAAACGATGGATGGATATCTGCAGATAATTTTGCTCTTAAGCTTGGCATGAAGTCAGTCCATCATTCGCAAAAACTGCTGACCAGGATTTTTTAATTATTCTCATCAGATCAAACATTTTCTTTAAAGATAGATGATCTACACTTTTTCCAGAGCATAGACTTTCAGCAACTGTTGGAATCTGACAAGAAGCAGAAGGAAACTTGCTAAGTTTTAGTTTTGAAACACCACAACTGGAACTTTTTAGTGAAAGCCAGAACTTCCACGCCTGTGTCTTGAGCCAAACTTGAGCCAAAACTGCCCCAAGTCAAAATAGATAATCCACAACTCTCTATGACATTCTGTTTTTTTATATGGCTCAAGTCCCTCCTTAAATGCAATTGTGGTGATCGGGGCATGGTTGAGCGTTGGCTTGTGAATGGAGAGCAAGATCGGGAGATGAGAACAATGAGGATAATCACTTGTCAATTATTGTCTCTAACAACTGTTTGTCATTGCAATGAGAGAGGGGGATGGTTTTAAGAGTGAGCCAGGCACCAGTGGAATATCGCATGACCAGCCAAATACTATTCGCTAAATCTCAGTAACCATCCTGTTATTTGACATATTCACTCATTGATTAAAGTAATCATGGCTGACTGTGAAAACTAAAAATCTGAAACGGAAAACTATTGATTTTAAATGAGGCTGCGTCCAAGCCAATAGGTGTCAGTGCATGTCCAAGATGACACTGTAAAGTTCCTGGCAAGGATGAAGACAATGACGATGGAGTGACGAACCCAAGGGCAGTTTATTAAACAAATACCCTAACTAGAAACATGAAACATGAAATTGACTAAACTTGACACAAACAAAACAAGACTTGACTAAATCTTGACTTAGCTTGGCTTGGCTTGGCTTAAAACAACAACTAAGTTACATTAACAATACTCAACCAAGACAAAGGCAAATATAAGGGCAATAAATACTCTGACAAGGGTAACAATTAATAAAATCGACCACCAATGAAAATACCAGACTGATAACAATATAACAAGACAATGAAACATGAACCAATAACAAGACAAGACTAATAAACAAAGGAACCAATGAGAGCAAAACACATGAAAAATGGCAGGAACAGGATAATAACATAGACAAGGAAGTGAACAAATTCCAAAAAAAGGACCTTACTACATGAACAGGACTAACTTTTCATAATAAAAGACATGAAAAACAGGAACCAACAGAATAAACATGACATATTTCCCCCTCTAAGGGGCATTCCCCCTCTAAGGGGCATCTCCCGAAAAAACAGAATAAACATGACTTAAGTCCAGAGTACTGTAGGGAGCTGGGGGGGGTCATAGGGATGGAGGTCCCCTGTGGAGCAGAGGTGGGCCTGCACCATGGAGAAGAGGTGGGCCTGGACCGTGGAGCAGAGGCGGGCCTGGACTGTGGAGCAGAGTTAGGCCTGGACTGTGGAGCAGAGGCATGCTTATGACATGGCATGGCATGGAGCAGTCTGGGGCTTGGCTGTGACATGACATGGAGCAGACTGAGGTTTGGCTGTGATATGGCATGGAGCAGGCTGAAGCGAGGATGTGACATGGCATGGAGCAGTGTGGGGCTTGGCTGTGACATGGCATGGAGCAGACTGAGGATCGTCTGTGACATGGCATGGAGCAGACTGAGGTTCGTCTGTGACATTGCATGGAGCAGGCTGTGGCGAGGCTGTGACAAGGCATGGAGCAGACTGAGGTGCATATGTGACATGGCATGGAGCAGACTGAGGTTTGTCTGTGACATTGGAGAATTCTGAGGTTTGTATGTAACATGGCATGGAGAAGTCTGGGGCTTGGCTGTAAAATGGCATGGGGCAGTCTGCGGCTTGGCTGTGACATGGCATGGAGCAGGCTGAGGCGTGGCTGTGACATGGCATGGAGCAGGCTGAGGTGTGGCTGTGACATAGCATGGAGTGGACTCCGGCGTGGCGGTGACATGGTATGGAGCTGACTCTGGCGCGGCTGTGACGTGGCCTGGAGCTGTGGGAGGCTTGAAACTAAGTGTTCTAATTGACTGGGAAAATACCTCAGTGGTCGTAAACATGAATGGAGTCTTGTGAGCGACCTCTGTGGTCGTGGGTAAAGACAAAGACTTAGAAACAACCTCCATGGTCGTATATATGGGCAGAGACTTGGAAACGACCTCTGTGGTCGTGAACATGAGAAGTGTCTTGGGAGCAACCTCTGTGGTCATTGGCATTAACAGAGTCTCTGGAACGACCTCTGTGGTCATGGGCATGAACAGCGTCTCGGGAATGACCTCTGTGGTCGTGGGCATGAACAGAGTCTTGGGAACGACCACTGTGGTTAGGGGGGGAGGACTGAGACTCTGGAACGATTTATGTGGTTGTGGGCATGGACAGAGTCTAGGGAACAACTGCTGTAGTCATGAACACAGGCTGAGACTGTCCTGTGTTCATGACAACTTCGGCCTCCTCCGTGAGGCCGAAGTTGGCAGTGCAGGCTCTAGGACAGACGAGGCTGGCAATGTTGGCAGTGGCAGACATGGGCTCATTGGCAATGACGTGGGATGCTGGCATGGCGGTCATAACATGAAACTTTGGCTTGGCGGCCATGACGTGAAACTCTGGCTTGGCAGCCATGGCTTGAAACTCCGGCTTGGCGGCCATTATGTGAAACTCTGGCTTGATGGCCATGATGTGAATCTCTGACTCGGTGGCTATGACATGAAAATCTGGCTCAATGGCCATCACATGAAACTCTGGCTCTGCGGCGGCCATGTCGAGGAACTCTGGCTCGGTATCAAAGGATCTCAACACTCCACTCTCATATAGGTCACCGAGCATATTAACCTCCCTCACAATCCACTCTGTCCAGCAGAAACGGGACTTATTAATTGGCAACATTTAAATAAATGTCAGAATTAAACACTCTGGACACTTTTGTCCATACAAAGTGCAAATGCAAGATAACGGGGTGCAACTTAACTTCTCTGGTTAGTTTGATAGTAAGTTGCGTTGCAATGGCGAAATAGTGGTAAGAACTTCCTGTTCAATACAAAACCAGGGAGAGCTCTCTCAGGTGGAAGCATCCAATGAGCCAAATATCTGAGACCAAATGCATAATAATAAAACTAAATCTTGGGTAGGCCAAGCCCACCTTTGTCAATCGGCCTATGCAATTTACTGAAATGTAATCTGGGATGTTTACCATTCCAAATTAATGACTTTGCTATGCTATCAAATTGCTTGAAATAAGAGAGGGGACATCAATAGGGAGATATTGTAGCAAGTTGAATTTTGAATACATTTCATTTTAATAACATTAACCTTCCCAGTCATTAGCAGAGTCTTGGGAGTGACCTCTGTGGTCTTGGGCATGAACAGAGTCTCGGGAACGACCTCTGTGGTCGTGGGCGAGGAATGAGGCTCGGGAACAATTTCTGTGGTTGTGGGCATGGACAGTCTAGGGAACGACCTCCCTTCTCCTCCTCCGTGAGGCCAAAGTTGGCAGTGCAGGCTCTGGGACAGACGAGGCTGGCAACGTTGGCACGTTGACATCATAGATAAATGAAATGAAGTCCACCTACCCACATCCCTCAAACCTTTTTAACACTAGAAGTTCCGAGCCACTCTAAACTACGAATAGCGTGACTTCAGAGGTCAGATGGCCCTCTAGTCTTCAGACAGGGACACTGCTACTGACACATAATGATCGCTAGATGGCGCCTCTTGCACGTAGCCAATTGATTGGTCTTAAATATGTCACTGGAAGTTAGGCAGCAGTTGGCCTATAAATGCTTATAGACTGACTTTATCTACATTCTGTCTACGGTTGATCCAGATCCATTTGTCCTGGCAACATTGTCTTACAATTATTTTAGGATATGCTCCTATATTTAGTTCTGTGGTAGTGGTATATCAGAGTGGTGGTGGTGTAGTGGTCTAAGCACATAACTGGTAATCTGGTAATCAGAAGGATGCTGGTTCAAGCCCCACATCCACCACCATTGTGTCCTTGATCAAGGCACTTAACTCCAGGTTGCTCCAGGGGGATTGTCCCAGTAATAAGTGCACTGTAAGTCACTTTGGATAAAAGCGTCTGCCAAATGCATAAATGCAAATTTAGTTTGTATAATTTTGTTCTCGTTTGTCATAAATTACGTTGTGATTGAAGGCTTGTAACTGGAGGAGTGCAAGTTTATATTTATGTTCATTTTTAGCAAAGGCGTGTTTTGTCTTGCAATAAAAATTATTCTCGACATCTTAACGTATTTACATGGAAATAAGCTGAAATAAAAGCTTTCTTTTCCAAGCATGTGTTTACACGTGCTATTGAATCAGTAATTTTAACTGTGAATGTTGAGATGTTTGTCACTCCACCATATACATTTCCAACATTCCAACCCCCTCTCAGGCACACACACAATGGAATGCTAATTTGGGCACTCTTTGACTCCATTGTGAAATGGCACATGGTGTATAAGTGTCGTTGTTTTGAGAGTGTAGTTTACAATAAAGACATGAGAGAGGATGCCTTTTTACCATCTTTCAGACTGTGCCTGTGTACATGGGGGCATCTCTCGTCTGATTTTATTCATTGTGCCAACAATGGTGGTTTTGTTTGCCAAAAGATTGTTTGCCAGTTGCAACAAGGTGAAGAAATTGCCCATTGTTACACTTCTTCCCTTTCCCAGGAAAGGCTTGACCAGACAAATGACAACATTGTCCGATAACCGCTGACCAGCCGGCCTACTGTCCTCTTTCCCTAGATAGGGATGTGCGTTCAGCATGCATTTTGTTTCAACATCAGCGGCCACCCAGAATTTTATGCCAAATTTGTCTGGTTTATTGGCCATGTACTGTGTGAATCGACAACGCACCTTGGTAGGGAACAGTTATTCATCACTGGGCATGTATGAAGCAATGCTGTTTTTCACAAATTTATCAAATATCTCAGATACAGGTGAAACTCGAAAAATTAGAATATCGTGCAAAAGTTCATTAATTTCAGTAATTCAACTTAAAAGGTGAAACTAATATATTATATAGACTCATTACAAGCAAAGTAAGATATTTCAAGCCTTTATTTGATATAATTTTGATGATTATGGCTTACAGCTTATGAAAACCCCAAATTCAGAATCTCAGAAAATTAGAATATTGTGAAAAGGTTCAGTATTGTAGGCTCAAAGTGTCACACTCTAATCAGCTAAACACCTGCAAAGGGTTCCTGAGCCTTTAAATGGTCTCTCAGTCTGGTTCAGTTGAATTCACAATCATGGGGAAGACTGCTGACCTGACAGTTGTGCAGAAAACCGTCATTGACACCCTCCACAAGGAGGGAAAGCCTCAAAAGGTAATTGCAAAAGAAGTTGGATGTTCTCAAAGTGCTGTATCAAAGCACATTAATAGAAAGTTAAGTGGAAGGGAAAAGTGTGGAAGAAAAAGGTGCACAAGCAGCAGGGATGACCGTAGCCTGGAGAGGATTGTCAGAAAAAGGCCATTCAAATGTGTGGGGAGCTTCACAAGGAGTGGACTGAGGCTGGAGTTACTGCATCAAGAGCCACCACACACAGGCGGGTCCTGGACATGGGCTTCAAATGTCAAACGTCTTACCTGGGCTAAAGAAAAAAGAACTGGTCTGTTGCTCAGTGGTCCAAAGTCCTCTTTTCTGATGAGAGCAAATTTTGCATCTCATTTGGAAACCAAGGTCCCAGAGTCTGGAGGAAGAATGGAGAGGCACACAATCCAAGATGCTTGAAGTCCAGTGTGAAGTTTCCACAGTCTGTGTTGGTTTGGGGAGCCATGTCATCGGCTGGTGTTGGTCCACTGTGCTTTATTAAGTCCAGAGTCAACGCAGCCGTCTACCGGGACATTTTAGAGCACTTCATGCTTCCTTCAGCAGACAAGCTTTATGGAGATGCTGACTTCATTTTCCAGCAGGACTTGGCACCTGCCCACACTGCCAAACGTACCAAAACCTGGTTCAATGACCATGGTATTACTGTGCTTGATTGGCCAGCAAACTCGCCTGACCTGAACCCCATAGAGAATCTATGGGGCATTACTAAGAGAAAGATGAGAGACATGAGACCAAACAATGCAGAAGAGCTGAAGGCCGCTATTGAAGCATCTTGGTCTTCCATAACAGCTCAGCAGTGCCACAGGCTGATAGCATCCATGCCACGCCGCATCGAGGCAGTAATTAATGCAAAAGGGGCCCAAACCAAGTACTGAGTACATATGCATGATTATACTTTTCAGAGGGCCGACATTTCTGTATTTAAAATCCTTTTTTTTTATTGATTTCATGTAATATTCTAATTTTCTGAGATTCTGAATTTGGGGTTTTCATAAGCTGTAAGCCATAATCATAAAAATGATATCAAATAAAGGCTTGAAATATCTTACTTTGCTTGTAATGAGTCTATATTATATATTAGTTTCACCTTTTAAGTTGAATTACTGAAATTAATGAACTTTTGCACGATATTCTAATTTTTCGAGTTTCACCTGTATAATGGCAAATCTATCTGTCACAAGGTGGGCAGCTCTCGGGTTCTTGTCATCAAAGTGCAGATAGCACATTTATGTCGCAACATTGTCTCTTTGAAAAAAGAGTGTCCAAATTCATTAGACCAAAAGTCACCCAATCTCATGCTTTTGCCTCCCGTAACACCTCTCAAATAAACGAGACCAACAAATGCTTTTAGTTCGTCATCTGTCAGTTTGAACTTTTCAGCATTATTCTGCCCAGCTTCCGCATCAGTGTACTTTTGTATGTTTTGACACATTTCTATGTCAATAAAACACAGTAAGCTGCTCAATGGACTTGTAATATTGTCCTTAGCATAAGCTGTTGGCCCTGGGGGTTCTCTCATTATGTTGGCCTCTTGGGCTCTACCTCGAGTGTTGCCAGGATTTTGTTCAACTCATACTGTGCCATCTCTTGCAACCTCTTGAAATGAGTTTTCAGAGTCTGATTCTGAATCTGATTCAGATTCAATATCAACGCCTCCTCCATCGTCTCTCTTCTCCTCTCCATCGAACACCTCGCATTCCTTGCCCTCCAATTCCATCTCATTAATACACTCACCTAAAGGATTATTAGGAACACCATACTAATACTGTGTTTGATCCCCTTTCGCCTTCAGAACTGCCTTAATTCTACGTGGCATTGATTCAACAAGGTGCTGAAAGCATTCTTTAGAAATGTTGGCACATATTGATAGGATAGCATCTTGCAGTTGATGGAGATTTGTGGGATGCACATCCAGGGCACGAAGCTCCCGTTCCACCACATCCCAAAGATGCTCTATTGGGTTGAGATCTGGTGACTGTGGGGGCCATTTTAGTACAGTGAACTCGTTGTCATGTTCAAGGCCAAATTCTGACTCTACCATCTGAATGTCTCAACAGAAATCGAGACTCATCAGACCAGGCAACATTTTTCCAGTCTTCAACTGTCCAATTTTGGTGAGCTCTTGCAAATTGTAGCCTCTTTTTCCTAATTGTAGTGGAGATGAGTGGTACCCGGTGGGGTCTTCTGCTGTTGTAGCCCATCCGCCTCAAGGTTGTGCATGATGTGGCTTCACAAATGCTTTGCTGCATACCACGGTTGTAACGAGTGGTTATTTCAGTCAAAGTTGCTCTTCTATCAGCTTGAATCAGTCGGCCCATTCTCCTCTGACCTCTAGCATCAACAAGGCATTTTCGCCCACAGGACTGCCACATACTGGATGTTTTTCCCTTTTCACACCATTCTTTGTAAACCCTAGAAATGATTGTGAGTGAAAATCCCAGTAACTGAGCAGATTGTGAAATACTCAGACCGGCCCGTCTGGCACCAACAACCATGCCACGCTCAAAATTGCTTAAATCACCTTTCTTTCCCATTCTGACATTCAGTTTGGAGTTCAGGAGATTGTCTTGACCAGGACCACACCCCTAAATGCATTGAAGCAACTGCCATGTGATTGGTTGATTAGATAATTGCATTAATGAGAAATTGAACAGGTGTTCCTAATAATCCTTTAGGTGAGTGTATATTGTAGCAAGTCCAACACTTGATGTACCATCATACGCAACCTCCAAGTCATTGTAAGTAAGCATATATACCACACAACTGTGCAACCGCCCAAACTGTGTTGCCGCCCCAACTACACAGTGAGCTCCAGGCAATCTGTGGCTACTTTATAGTTCTCGATACATAATAGATCATAATAGCGCCGCCCACTTATCAGCTTACTTGTCAATTGCACTCAAATAATTTTCGATGCTTCATTATATATTGAATAGGTGAAATTTGCATGCATATTTATCAACTTAGCCTGTTTGCAAATTGAACTCATATTTAGATTATTGGTTCATTAGTATGCATTATATATATAGGAACACATTATAGTGATCACAAGGAAGTTAACTCATGTGACTCTACCCTCCCTAGCAACCAGGCCAATTGGTTGCTAAGGAAGCCTGACTGGAGTCACTCAGCATGCCCTGGATTCGAACTTGCGACTCCAGCTTTGGTAGGCAGTGCCTTTACTTGCTGAGCTCCTCAGCACGACCTCCTGAACTTCCACACAGAGTTAAAGCAGACCATCAGATTTGCACGAATCAAATACTAACACATTTCATCTTAATCCAGGAACATTATACACAAAGTCACAGTACTTTATGGATTTAACCTTCTAAAATGTACAGAAGGCATTTAAATCCACAATTTTCTACCAAGAACCAAGCAACACAAAGAATACAAGGAAACACCACTACACGCAAGTACATCTCCAATATTGTGCTCAAAGTGCTGGTGTATTTGATAAATACTTTGGGTAATCCGATAGCAAATTGATGTAGACTCAGAGAAGGGTAGATGGTTCTTCAGGTATTGTCAACAGACTCCATAAAGTTCATTTTCACTGTATTGATCATTTATTTCACATTCTGTCACTCTTTTCACCAACCTGTCTTATGTATATATGAGTTAGATTAGATTTATGTTTAGAATAGCAATAAAGTTCAAAGATGAATGACTGTGGTATATTTTGATAAATATTCTCATCCCAGTTTCTAAAATTTTTAGCTTCAAAGCTGTACCTAAATACATGTGATATTATTTTCAATAAGCCATGAGAATAATATCACTCCAATAAGTTAATCACAATTCCCTTATTAAAGCTAATTCCTTACAGTAGAAATTGTGAGCGGATACAACAAGACATTGTATTACAATTTTAATGGTGGAGAATAGTCTAGTTATTTATCATTTATATAATTTATAATGGTTGTCAAACGCAACTAATTCCATTATACATTTAATTACCTAAGAAGGTACAATAAGGACAGTTTAATTTAGTTCATAGCTCACATATTTCGAGACCCTAAATTTAGCATACCAAATACGAAGATATGGGATGGTAATGTTTTCTTTAGTGCTGGCTCAAGTAAGAGCAGGGGAGTCATTATAATGATAAATAAACCTCTACAATTCAAATCTTTCAAACCTATTAAAGATAAATTGGGGAGAATCATTACTGTTTTAGCAGATATGAAGGGGCAGAGGTTGGTTTTGGCTTATATGTACGTGCCTAACGTTGATGATCAGGGCTTTTTTATTGATCTTGAAGGGATGTTGCAAACCGTGGGCAACCCTCTTGATATAATATTGGGAGGAGTCTTTAATCTTTTGATAGACTCAGTCCTTGATCATATTGAAGCAAAAGTGCTGCATCAAAGGATGTGTAAAAATCGTGGTCTTGCAGATATTAGGCGACTTTTGAAACCATCTGGAAGGGACATCTGGTATTATACATTTTTTTAATCTGTCCAAAATATTATTTTTTTTATATCTAAGTCCCTCATTTTATCTATTGTGGATTGCTCAATTGGAAACATCTTAGTCTCAGATCACGCCCTGGTGAGTTTAAAGATATTGCCACATACAGAGAAAAATAAATCACATAGTTGGCACTTTATTGCATCCATTTTGCAAAATCCTGATTTCCAACAAATGTTAAAACTGAAATCAATGTTTATATGGAGACACACTGGTCCTTGGTATCTTCTGTAGGCATGGCTTGGGAGGCTCTTATGGCAGTTCTTAGTGGTCGGACCATACAAAATGCCTCATTTACCAAAAAATCCAAAGCACGAGAACTCGTGAAGTTGGAAGGGAATATTAAAAGTGTAGAGGTGGAGCTGAAGTGCCGAATATCGTCTGAGAGAATTGACCCAATTGAAACACAGATATAACACTATTTTGTTGTGGAAAGTGGAGTTTTGGTTATTAAGTGCAATACTTTCATTCTTTGAGGTGGGGGGACAAAGCAGGGAAGCTTTTGGCTATATATATAATGCAGAGAGAGTCTTTTTCAACCACTCAGTGAAATCTGCTGGTGGTCAAATATTTACCACTGCCACTGATATTAATAATGCATTTAATGAGTTTTATCTTGATCTTTATAGTTCCATATCTTCGTCTACTGATGAATTTGTGGAACCATTAGAACTGCCTAAACTGATGACTGAGCAAAAAAAATATCTTGATTCTAAGATAACCTTGTAGGAGCTTGAAGAGGTAATTAAGGCATTATCTACAGGCAAAGCTCTGGGGCCATATGGTTTTTCCGGGCCTTATGCTCAGACTCCAGCATCTCACTTGATGCCAGAAAGGCATTTGATATGGTAGAATATGATTATCTTTTTAAGATTTTGGAAATGTATGGGTTTGGGAGTATAATTATTCCTTGGATTAAGTTACTTTATAGACACCCTGTAGCAGCGGTACACAAATGTATTAATTTCACATTAATTTACTCTGAATAGGGTTGCCCTCTTCCCGCATTATTGTTCTGTCTTGCCCTGGAACCATTGGCAGCAGCGATGAGAAATGATGATTTTGCAGGGGTGGTGGCAGGAGGTATGCTGCATAAGCTTCTACTTTACGCAGATTATATTTTACTATTTGTCTCTGACCCTACTACACTCACCTAAAGGATTATTAGGAACACCATACTAATACTGTGTTTGACCCCCTTTCGCCTTCAGAACTGCCTTAACTCTACGTGGCATTGATTCAACAAGGTGCTGAAAGCATTCTTTAGAAATGTTGGCCCATATTGATAGGATAGCATCTTGCAGTTGATGGAGATTTGTGGGATGCACAGCCAGGGCACGAAGCTCCCGTTCCACCACATCCCAAAGATGCTCTATTGGGTTGAGATCTGGTGAATGTGGGGGCCATTTTAGTACAGTGAACTCATTGTCATGTTCAAGAAACCAATTTGAAATGATTCAAGCTTTGTGACATGGTGCATTATCCTGCTGGAAGTAGCCATCAGAGGATGGGTACATGGTGGCCATAAAGGGATGGACATGGTCAGAAACAATGCTCAGGTAGGCTGTGGCATTTAAACGATGCCCAATTGGCACTAAGGGGCCTAAAGTGTAACAAGAAAACATCCCCCACACCATTACACCACCACCACCGCCTGCACAGTGGTAACAAGGCATGATGGATCCATGTTCTCATTCTGTTTACGCCAAATTCTGACTCTACCATCTGAATGTCTCAACAGAAATCGAGACTCATCAGACCAGGCAACATTTTTCCAGTCTTCAACTGTCCAATTTTGGTGAGCTCTTGCAAATTGTAGCCTCTTTTTCCTATTTGTAGTGGAGATGAGTGGTACCCGTGGGGTCTTCTGCTGTTGTAGCCCATCCGCCTCAAGGTTGTGCGTGTTGTGGCTTCACAAATGCTTTGCTGCATACCTCGTTGTAACGAGTGGTTATTTCAGGCAAAGTTGCTCTTCTATCAGCTTGAATCAGTCGGCCCATTCTCCTCTGACCTCTAGCATCAACAAGGCATTTTCACCCACAGGACTGCCGCATACTGGATGTTTTTCCTTTTCACACCATTCTTTGTAAACCCTAGAAATGGTTGTGCGTGAAAATCCCAGTAACTGAGCAGATTGTGAAATACTCAGACCGGCCCGCCTGGCACCAACAACCATGCCATGCTCAAAATTGCTTAAATCACCTTTCTTTCCCATTCTGACATTCAGTTTGGAGTTCAGGAGATTGTCTTGACCAGGACCACACCCCTAAATGCATTGAAGCAACTGCCATGTGATTGGTTGATTAGATAATTGCATTAATGAGAAATTGAATAGGTGTTCCTAATAATCCTTTAGGTGAGTGTATATCTATGCCTTGCCTCCACAGAATCATTAATTCCTTTCCAAGTTCTGAGGATACAAAATAAATTGGTTTAAATCTGAAGCTTTGACTCTGACAGCATACTCAGCCGGGCACCTTCCAGTGGGCCAAACAGGGCATTAACCTGTTGATATGCAATTCCCCCGCACTTGGTGGTGAAGTCACTCTGCTTACATTTCATATATAGTTTACCATCTATAAATGTAATTAATGTCAAATTATACATTCTTTCCAAAGGTCATTGATATCCGATCTCTGTTTCATGATAGCACTGCTCCAGGAAACAGAAATGTAGTTATTTGTGCCAGGAGTACAAATGAAAACATGCAATATCAAAACGGGACTTCATACCTTTGTTATGAAAACGCAATCGCCAGATGAATCCAGTTAGCCACACTTGGGTCAATTGTTCATGTCAAACATTCATTGAAAAACATCCAATAGCAGTTTTTGTCCATAAAAGTGATACATCTTAGAAATATTGATACATTGTTTACATGAGATCTAGCCTGAAAGAATTACCCTTCGTCATCGTTCTTCAACAAACTATGCAATCTGAGCAGCATTCATGTTGTGAAACTGTATATTATCTTATATATTAGAGTCTCGTAAACAAAATGAGCCTGTCTCCAAAGTCTATTTTAAAAAATGCGGTGTAGTTTTATTCGTAATAGCCGAGCAGTGCAGTCAGATTTTGTGTCGTCTTGAGAGGCGGAGCCTTCCAGCAATTTTACAGAGAAAAAAAGCTAGCAGGAATTTCAGTTTTTGTTAAATCATCTTCAAATTAGAAACATAACTTCTTTAGACTTGTGGCTTTGAGAACATTGTATTTTTGGGTTGTCTTGGCACTTTTATAATTGTTTTTTTAGATTATAAAAACATGTCCAGCACAAAATATTTCCATTACTATAAACTTTAGCTTCACTAACTTTATAAAATAACAACATATATTAATTCTGAAACTTGAAAATAAAGTTTGAAGTGTCTTCTTTCAATATATACAGCTGTGTCCATACTCCAAACGTTCAGTAAATACAACCAGTTAAGTTCAGGTATGTCAGTTTCATGGTTTGTGCTCAAAATGGGGGCACATATCAACAGGTTAAGTTAATTTTGACCCTTTAATAAAAAGGTTTTCGAGCGATGTGGACAGGTGGGCTTCATTACATTTATTGATGATTGGCAAGGTTATTGTTATTAAAATGTTACCAAAATTCAACTACCTGCTTCAGTCAATCCCTATAGATATCCCCCTCTCTTATTTCAATCAATTTAATAGCATAGCGAAGTCCTTCACAGTATTTAATTCAGACATGTATTTAAATGTTACCTCAAGCATATGGCTGAACCCCAAATTATATATCAACAAGTCCCATTTCTGTTGGTCAGAGTGGATTGTGAGGGGGTTACTACACTCAGCGGCCTGTATGAGTGCGAAGTGTTGAGATCTTTTGAGAATTTGGTCATCATTTTGGGATTCCCAGATCTCAGTTTTATATGTATTTACAGCTGCACCACATGCTCTGTACTGTATTTTGGGAGTAGCACACACGCCCCCCCTGAGGAGGCAGGTGCTTTGGGAGAGGTTATTGCTGCTTTTGGAAAAGGTCATGAGGCATCAGTGTATTACTCCCTGCTAACTCAGAGTCTGGGGAAGGAGGTTTAACTTCTATCAAGGGATTATGGGAGAAAGATTTGAATTTGTATTGGAGGAAGGAGTGTGGGCTAGGATTCAAAAAATGTCTGCATTTAGAGATGAAAGGTTCACCTAATGCTATTTAAGATTTTACATAGATTTTATTGGACCCCCTCTAGATTATATTGGCTTGGACTTAAAGACATACCCACCAGCTGGCGATGCCAATCAGAAGTTGGAGACAATCGTTTTTTGGGGGACTCTCGGGGAGGAGATGTGGATAGTGTAGTTTAGTTTAATTATATTTATTATATATATATATATATGTAATTTTTTGTATTTATTTGGGGGGTGTTGTGAGTTTGTGTGTTATTATCTGGGACCACAGGGGTGTTCGTTGGGGGTCAGTGTGGGATTGTATTAGTGGGGTTTGAATGTAAAATCTCATGTACATATGAATAAATAAAAAAAATTAATTATAAAAAAACTAGCAAAATGAGCAGAGCTCGTCATGCACACATCCGATCCTCTCATGATGTCACGTGACCCTCCATGGTATTACTTTTCTAATGATTGATGAAAAAATTGCTGAAAAAATACCATAAATTTGCACTGAAGGATGGGCCAAGCTTTATCTTTGAACGAGAACATGAGAGACTTAGGGTGGGCTGTCTTGACTTGGGCAACCAAGAAACCATTAGCAACCATAGAGCAATGCCATAATAACCACTATGAACACCTTAGCAACCCCAGCAAACACCCATAACACTCTAGCATAGTTGCAATGAGTTTTGCATTTGCAAGTAACACTCATTTTCTACAGAAAATGCAAAAATCTAGTGTTTAATTGCTGTCAAAATATATGTGCAAAACCTTGGGTCACACAAGCATATTTTTGATCCAATCAGAGCTATATAATAGTGTAATGTTAATGTTGCATAGTTACTGCAAATAGTTAGGACATGTGATGTTCGAAAAAGTTAAGATAAAAGGGTATAATGTGAGCATATAATAAACAGAAGATTAGTGAGAAACAGAGGTGGTGATGGACATAAATGAAACCTTACAATTAAGGTTTAGACATCAATCAAAAGTGACAGGCAGCATATGTCTCAGAAAAGAGGGAAAGAGATGCCAGGAATGGCTGATATTTTTACACAGCAGGAGACAATCCCTACACTCAAGAAAGCAGAGAAACAACAGAAAATTTGAAAAAGCATAGGCCACTGCAATTTTCTGTCAGTCCATTTTCTTTCTTTGAAATGTGACTAAGGCAACTTAAAACATATAAATTGGTTATTCAACAGACTGAAGTTAACCCCCACTGTACTACAGATGGAGTGACATTGAGCTGCCCCAAAATTTGAAATATCTCACCCAGTATGCTTCAGTCTCTACCAGCAGCTCTGTAGGCCTACAGATACAAAAGGGAGGTTACACTGTAAGTTAATTTTTATGGTAGAATTTTCCAATAGTAGTACTAATTTTAGCATTGAAGTGGGTAAGAGAGATTGTAAATGGATGTTTGTATGTTTATTTCTTGGAGTTAATTTCAGGCCTTTTAAACTTTATTTCCATGAATATTACATAACTTCCTTTAATGTTTAATTTAACTTTTTCTCTTTCACTTCCCACACATTAAATTGTTTATTACAATGTTTTATCTACTTTGGCAGAAAGATCTCTGCATTGTCAAACAAACAAGTGGTTGCTAGTGCTGTAGTATTTGAAGAATCAGAAATTAGCTTAATTTTTTAAATTATGGTCAATAAATTCCAATGGCTGCCAACCATATTGAAACTAAAATTAACTTCAACTCTTAATCAACTCTTATGTACTGTTCAACATTGTCCAATGATTATCAATCATGTCGATCGGTGCAAAATACCTCTGCAACCTGGAATTTAACTCATAGCATGATGTCAAGAGTGAAAGCACTTGGCTGCATGTGAAAGATACAGGCAGCTGTATACAGCACAACTGTCTGGTTGAGGAAATAAAAATCCTATATTTTTTTCCCATTGAAAAATAGATTTTTAATGATAACTTATAAACCTTTAATAAAAGACAGACCTACCTTGAGCTCAGATGTTGTTCATCAATTGTATATGCTTCCGTTGAAGCCATCAGTTTTTTTTTTTGTATTCATCGTTTAAAAATGGTGTTTTAAACTCAATTCCTGGTAAACAACTACATTACCCATGGTTCAGCAGAGAAAGCATATCCAAACCATGGCCAACAAAGCCTGTGAAACAAGCCCAGCAGTGACTGACCACTCTCATGACACACTGTGAATGACACATTCAAGTCAGAATATTTTGCAATAAATATAATCAACAACTTCATATATAGTTTTATACAGTATTTTCCCATCTAAGATTTTTTTATTTAATTACGTCATTTGCCATTTTCATCCTACCTCAGTATACAAGCCTTCCGAAGGCAGCATTTTCCAGATTTTGGATGCAGCCATTAATTGGAGTGATCACCAGATCCAATGGTGATCATGCCCAGTGAGTTGTGGGTTTTTCATAAATAAAGTCCCAATGTGCTTGTATACGAGGACACTGTTAACAACAGTTCTCTTGTGATAATTCTGAAATGTTCAAATTGGCATATCAGATGAAACTACAGATTACTCTTTTGACACAAACAGATTTCAATATAAAAACTTAATAAGGTTTCTTACTAGATGCACTTTTGTTTGGTTTACTTACATAGAAATCGCTGCTGTCTTGTTTTGTAATGTGACTCCAGGCTTGGATAATTTAACCCTTAAATGAAAACCTAGAGTCTCCTGATATGAGGACAGGCTATTTAAATAAATGTGAATTATGTTTAGGGTACAGTGAAGCCAAAATTCATGTAATTTTCACATTATTGCCCAGTATGGATTAGAGAAAATGTTGATGATGCTACTGTATGTGCATTAAGAGTTCTGGTAGAAACCCAATCAGGTATTGGCCAGAGCACTTGAGGACAAAAAAGTACAACATTTTTATAACAATTTTGTTCCTGATAATTGAGGTGTTTTATCATATTAATTTAGTTGTGTTGTAGCTTATTTCCATTGTGCTGTGGCTTTTTGTGTGTGTGTGTTATGGATTAATTTCGTTGTGTTGTGGCTTATTTTGTTTGTGTTGTTTTTTGTTTTTTTTTCCATTGTGTTGTTGCTTAATTTCATTGTGTTGTGGCTTATTAACATTGTGTTTTAAGCTTGTATTTGCTTTGCTAATTTGGTTGTGTTGTGCACCCCTTGGCCACCATAAGCACCACTGCTAAAAAGAAGTGCAGGAAACACTGCTGCACTGTCCATGGTGCTGACAAAACTCTGAATACTTTAGGGTTGGATGCTCTGTCTTGGGTGCTGAAAAACATTACATTCAACAGTGGTGACTGCACTGTCCATGGTTCTGAAACCCCATAACTTTCTTCAGAGTTGGTTGCAATCTCTGTGGTTCTAAAACCATCAGCATTCTTCAGTAGCATCTTTAAAAAAAAAGAAGAAGAAGAAAAAAAATATATAATAAAAAAACCATGAACAAAACCTAGACTTTTTACAGTTTAAAGTATTCCTTTTCTAAGACTTAAGGCTGAATGGGTAATGACACAGGACTATCTCTAACTGTATATTTTTCTATATTTTAAACAGATGTCTGACGTTGACATTTCTCACATCTCAGCTTTCTAATTATATAATTGCTATATTTAGTCCAAATTGTTGTGAAGGATTGCTGTCAGAAAGTAATTTCATTATAATTTCTAAATAAAAAATAAATAAAAATAAGACAAATAATAGTTTAAGTCAAAATAATGATAAATACACTCACCGGCCACTTTCTTAGGTACACCTGTACATCCACTTATTTATGCGATTATCTAATCAGCCAATCGTGTTTCAGTAGTGTAATGTATAAAATCATGCAGATATGGGTCATCAGCTTCAGTTCATGTTCACATCGTCCATCAGAATTGGTAAAAAATTTTATCTCAGTGATTTAGACTGTTGCATGATTGTTGGTGCCAGTTGTTTTGAGTATTTCTGTAATTACTGATCTCCTGGGATTTTCACACGCAACAGTCTCTAGAGTGTATAAAGAATGGTGCGAAAAACAAAAAACAACCAGTGAGCGGCAGTTCTGTGGATGAAAACACCTTGTTGAAGAGAGAGGTAGGCCTATATACACTCACTGAGCACTTCATTAGGAAAACCTGTTCACTTATTCATGTGATTATCTTATCAGCCAATCGTGTGGCAGCAATTTAATGCTAAAAATGTGAATGGGAAAAGATATGATCTCAGTGATTTTGACCGTGGCATGATTGTTGGTGCCAGATAGGCTGCTTTGAGTATTTCTGTAATTGCTGATCCCTGGGATTTTCATGCATAACAGTCTCTAGAGTTTACTCAGAATAGTGTCAAAAAAAAAAAAAAAACATCCAGTGAATGACAGTTCCCCTTCTGTTACTCGGGCCCAGCTCTCAGCCCCATCGTCGAGCACCTCGCATGCGGCGTACGCCCCCCCTGTCTCCAGGACCCCTTCCAGGACCAGGAAATCTCAGAAGCGCTGAGACGGGTGACATAAAACATAATAAAACATATTCAGATAATTAAAATGCATTACATTCTTGTAGCAGAAGAGTTAATCATTGATAAGACAAAACAAAAAGCGGCTTTAGAATACAATGTATTGTTTACTACCATATTATTGATCATAAGTCAATCATTGGCACACAGTTCACAACAATCCATTTCACAAGTGAATTTGTCAGTCAGTTGGAGCTTTATTATGAGGGATTGTTTAAGAGCCTGTCAATCTACACCTGCATCAGACATGCAGCGTCTCGGGTGCGTTGCATCATAAACATAAAATATTTAGGTCACTGTGTCAAGTTAAATATAGTTTAATACTCAATCTTTAAACACATCTTGAGATCTCTTAGTTCGCATTTGTGCTCCTTCAAGTGTTTTGAATGCAAGAACGTAAAGCATGTTTGTGTTCTTGTCAAATTAATCGCACTGAATTAACGTGTTAAATCGACAGCCCTATATATATATACTGTATAATGTTGGATGAGACATTAAACCGAGATCCTTACTCTCTGTGGTCAATAAAAAAATCCATAATAATACCCATTCCTTATTTAGCACTATAACTCTCATCAATAGCTGGAGAGTGGTGAGCGTACTGGTGCACTATGGCTGCCGTCGTATCATCCAGGTGGATGCTGCATGTGGTGGTTGAGGAGAGTCTGCTGTTCACTGAGTAAAGTGCTGAAAAGTGTAGTGTCAGAATTATTAAATGTACAATTATATAAATGTAATGTTCATTAATTAATTCATGTATATATATATATATATATATATATATATATATATATATATATATATATACTGCTCTTTTTTTCAGTGCACCTATGTGCATATGAATTCCTTCAATCTTTAAATAACATCAATGCAGGCTCATAAAGCAAAAACATATCCATGTGCTTACACTTAGGCATACACATGCACGTGTACACACACACTCTATTGATAGAGTTCCATGGGGAGATCGCACATCCACTAAAAGAGTCTGAAATTAGTTGTATCCACTCCACATCTGTTGTCACATATCCGACAGTGATGGCATTTACAATTTGTAGCCATATTCTCTTCTCTAGTGTTCATTTTTTGAAGCTAACTAACTATGGACATTGGATCACTTTCCTGATGTAAATGAGAAGCACTGATCAGAGAAGAGATGCTAAATGCAGCTCTCCCATTTAAATTGACAGCAGCTGAAGTGATTTGACACACCGCATTTAAAAAGAAATAAAACTTTTATGGTTTGAATTTAATGATAACATTGACATAATTTTAAAGCTGGGACTTTATTTGATCAAAAACAATAAACAAAAGGTTTTTTTGTACGTTTTTTACCAAATATCAAGTTTTTCCAAAAGCGACTTATTGTGACTTATGATTCAGTTTGACAAAGCATATAGTCAGATCTGAGTGTTAATGCATTTAGAATATTCATTGTAAATTTTTTTAAGCCAGTACATATTTGTAAGCCTTCACAATGTTTTTTGGAGAAATGTTAACTCTAAGATGACAAGGTTTCTGTTCTACATTGTCTATATGTTAGACTTGTTGATCATATTTCTTATCATAGCATACTGAGACCAAAATAAAAGTTTAGACTTGCTGTTTCTTATATAGGTATCCATCATCTTTCTCTGTTCCTTCTCAAATCCTGATGAGAAACATATCCAAAGAGCTAACTGCATTGGTAGAAATTCCTGTTTCCCTCTTTTTCAAACATCACTTATATTCTTATATTCACCTTTGCTCTCAGTCGCCTACCCATCTGTATGGGCTGTTTTCTGTTACCGGCACACAAAAGCCCTCCATTGCCGTGGTAATGGAGATGTGAGATGTTGGATGAAGCTGTTCCGGGGGAGCGTGTGCAATTACTAAAATGAAAAAGTGGAAAATGGAGTCTGATTTTACATCTCCCTCCTTTTCTCTCCCGCCCTGCAGTTCAGCATCCTGTCCCCTCTATATTCTCACTGTCGTGTCTTTCTTTTAGGGGATAATTCGATTTTGGAGATGATCTACAGTGCCTCAAAACTGATAATATCAAACACCCCCTCCTGTTTTTCACATTACAGTGTGAATGCTATTACTTTTCCTCTCCCGCTTCCATCCTTACCATCTTGTTTCTTTTTCAATGCATACTTTTCTCCTTTCTCATGCTTTCTGTTTACTTCTTTTATTGCCAAGCTAGGTAGAGGTAGGCATGGCATGTCTGCTTAGGGGAAGTACTCACTTTTTGTCTCTTTTCATCTCTTTCTCTCTCTCTCTCTGTCTGTCTCTCTCTCTCTCTCTCTCTCTCTCTCTCTCTCTCTGATGTTTAAGCATGGTGTTCCCTGTTTTTGAAAAACCCCAGCAAAGAATATATGGATAGTGCCACCTAGCTTTCTTAACCCTCCTAGTGTCTTAAGAGACTGCAACCTCCTTTTGTCATTCGGGTAATTTTTTGACCCGTATTGAAAAAATGCATACATTCTTGAATAATGTCCAATGCCACTAAAAACCCAACTTATTGATGTGGTCCCAAAATGTATAATGTTTTGAAAAAAGGACTTCATCCTGAATATTAATGAATTAGCAATAAAAAAAAAAAAAGGCAAACATTGACAAAGGATGTCTCAGTTTCAATCACTTCAATCACATTGGGCATTTTATAGTATTGCAACTATTACAACAATTTATTATTTAATCTACTTGTAGAAAATCAAAAGTATACATTTTAGAGTTACAATTTTAGTACATACTTATTTCCAGCATTTAAAATGGGCAACCTTGCATGTCTATTGCAAAACATCCATTCCATACCACTAATTTCATACAATTTGTCGCTGCGCTACAAGGGTTTAGGAAGGTGCTTTAACAGTTCTTCCTGCCATCTACTGTTTTCTGAGAAAATGACATTCAATGGTCATATTTAGCACAATTGTACTCTTTCATAAAAAAATCAGGTAAGCAAACTTATTTACTACAAATTAAATGTTCAAAACTGTTAAAAATATTCTCTCTGTGTGTTTTTGTGTGTGTACACAAACAGTTTTATATAAAAATAATGCAATTTGTTGGAAAGATGCTGTGTCCAGTAAAACAGGTGGGGAAGCAAGAGAACAGTATGGGGCTGGGGGCTAGATTTAAAAACAATTTGAAATATTTTTAGGCCAAATTTGTCACATCATCTCAAACCCATACAAGTATTTCTTCTATGGAACACACACACAGACACACACACACACACACACACACACACACACACACACACACACACACACACACACACACACACACACACACACACGTTGGTCTACCTATCATTATGAGGACTTTCCATAGACATAATGACTTTTATACTGTATAAACTTTATATTCTATCCTCTAAACCTAACACAACCCCTAAACCTAACCCTCACAGAAAACCTTCTGCATTTTTACATTTTCAATAAAACATTGTTTAGTATGATTTTTAAGCGATTTGAATTATGGAGACACTAGAAATGTCCTCATAAATCACATTTATAGCATAATAACCTTGTAATTACCAGTTTGTAACTTACAAAATTGTCCTCGTAAATCACAAAAGCACACACACACACACACACACGCACACACACACACACACACACACACACACACACACACACATGTTGGGTTTTATACTGTACAAACTTTATATTCTATCCCCTAACCCTACACCTAAAACTAACCCAAAAAATATAATTTAGTATGGTGTATAAGCTGTTTTCCTCATGGGGACTGACTGATTGACAACAATGGCAACAATGTCAGGTTTGTGGTGACATTTGGTCCAATACCTGGACATGCACACATGCATGCGCGCATGCAAGCACGCGCACACACAAAATAAGAATCTCTGAATTGTGCTTTTTCATGCAGCAACAGTTTATTTTGATCAGGAGATTATCAAGCCCCTAAATTAACAAAACTTGGTCTTTTAGACTTCATTTAAAGCTTTTCTTTTTTTTTTTTTTGATTCATCAGAATTTTTCATTTTGTGTTCCACAGAAGAAAAAAGGGATTTGGAGTGACATCAGGGTAAGTTAAGATGCTGAACTTCTGTATTTTCTCCTTTGGAGCCAGACATATATGTATTTGCCAAGAATTGGTAAAGCCATTAGTTCTTTTTGTTATCAGACATAGGAGAGAATGTCACATTTCAATTGGATATTGGTATAAGATAGTCTCCTCCTTTCTTTGAAGATGTTAACTCGTCCAGGGCATACTCTATTTAAGTACATCCTTAGGGGGCAAGGACAAAAAAACGTCCTCTCCATTACACATGTTATCTGGAATGTTGATACGGTGCTAGGCCTACTAGGTAATAAAGATGTGTATGTAACTTATATAAGTTATAGCAAACATATAAAGGCAAATGTGACAATACAAAGACAACATAATATAAAAGTATAAATGTAATAATATAGTACAAATGAATAATAATACTACAAATTGACCAGGAATAATAATAATGATTAATAGGACTGATCAGCATGAAATTTTGTCTACAGTTCGTATATAGAGAGAATTCATTTTTAGGTTATTTTTTATTTTTTTTGGCAAGCCAGTTATTTTCAGTTTGTGAATTGGGGAACCTTGGCAATTTACAGCCATTCAACTGTGAAAAAGAATATTTTCTACATAACATTTGGGGATTTCATCTACTGTTTAAGTTCTGGCAGCTGGAATGGCATTCTATGGTCAAATATATGCAGCTATTTCAGTTGGATGGCAGAAACGTCCCAGTGGGATACACACTTCCCATTAGAGCCGATTCACAAAATGCTGATGAGGCCTTAATTCATTCAAAGCAGTCCTGACACACATTTGTGCACAGATGAGCTTTTCAATCTGAAATGTTTTTCTTTTAAAAGCTAGCATGAATCACAAAGAGCAGTGTTTTAATGTAGCTATTTAACCAATAGAGTGAAGCAAGAATGAACAACTGGAAATAGAACATAAGTCCATTTTTAACCATTTGGCTTGTTGTAGTCTGCCCCAATGCCACCATGCTAAGCTATGCTAAGCTAGAATCGACATGAGTATACTCATTCCCCTTGTAAGTCCACAAAGAAATCTCACAATCTGGCATTGTTCCATGGAGATTACTTCAACCCACTGGAGCACAACAACCATTTTAATATTACACTTTAACTATAAAGTAGATAGTCTATCCACTAGAATGAAAAGTAGACTAAATTAGAGTTAAATTGAATGCTATAAGCACAACAAATAGCAAAGCTTCAGATTTTTAAGCATGGTTGAAAAATAAAATAAAGTAGAAGCTAAATTGTAATGTGAACTGTTTGCTGTTACTGCACTTGGCAAGACCTCAATGGAAATTCTACAACAAAAGCTCTCAAACATTCCCACATAATCTACTTAACTGCTTTCCCATATTTGCAGAAACAAATATTTGTTTTGTGCCTCAAGGCAACAGAGCTGCATTTTAAGCAAGTGTAGATTGTCTGAAGCTTTTTAATATATGTATGCATAGCTTCAAATCAGGAGTTCATTGGAGAGTTTTGCACCATGTTTCACACAAATTAGTGCACAACATGATGGACTGTTTCTAGCAGTCATTAAAAATGAATGTAAAGTTAAGATTTACATCTCACTATTCTCTATAAAAAACTGACATTTTGTGAATAATGAATACTCTTTCTAAGTATTCATGTATTAAAGAGGGGCAGCTAACACAACCTTTGCCTCACCAATTTTTAGAACTAACACCTCACACAGTAAGGTTGCTATAGCAACTCAAACCCCAATCAGGATTCGGGATGTAATGGGACTGAAAGGAGAGAGGCTGGAATGTTCTTTTTCTTTGTTATTTCATTTTAAAATGTTAACAGATTGTTATGTGGCCTGCACTGATCAAAGACTTGTTGGATTTTTTGAAACCAAGACTCCTTTTGCTAAAGCCAATGATTTTTTAATCTCCCTGCCTAGGGTTTAGCTTATTATCAAACAAGACAGATAAACGGTTTCCGTTACCCTTCATAAAATTGCAGAAATAGTTTTCTTGCTTTTTTTCTATGCCCAAGATAGATGAATATTCAAATAAGGTTTTGCTTTTGTGACTTACTAAATTCAGAATGCAGTCAGAGAGTTATTATTTGGCTGCAATGGTGTGGGAACATAGAGCTGTTACAAATTAATTGAGTTTATGTGCTTACTGTTTTAATGAGGACAGAACTGCACTATATAAAGGCCATAGTTATTAGGTCAAAACAAAATAGATGTTGCTTACCACTTATTGGTCATTTTATTCCTCATAAATTGGAAATTATTCCTTTTATTGCTATTTCTATATTGGTGTGAATGATAAAAGTAACTGTAACAATAATATATTTAGTAGTTGCTTTGCTGTTGATCTTACTACTTAACGTAGCAGTTTGGAACAATCGTTGTGTCAAAGCAACAAACCGATACTGGTTAAATGAAAACAGTTATTCTAATTAATTGTGTTTGACCTGACAGAAAGTGCTTGTTATCTAGTGTTAATGAGCACTGTTTCACTATCTTAAATTTTTTTATGCAGATATCACCACTGTGACTTTGCATGTTGATACATAGAACAATTTAATTCTTGCAACGTCAATGCACATTAACTATTTCACATTCCTAAGCAGGGTTCCCACGCATACTGGAAAACCTGGAATTTTGCAATGCCTTTTCCAGAGATCGAAAAACATATTTTCTGAAAATGATAAAAATACCTAAATGTCCATGAAAATAATAATTTGACCTGGAAAATATTTCAGTAGAATAAATGGTTTGACTGTGTTGCTAGAAAGGTTACATGTACAAAAACATGGGTATGGGGTTATTTTTGTTTCATATTAACATACAAATGGAAAGAGAATTACAAATAAAAAGAATGAGATTATTTATTTGTGAATTCACTTTATTTTTGTTAAAGTGAGATTTGCAAATAAAACAAATATTTACAAATATATTTTTAACTCACAAACACAACTCAGCATTCATTTGTGAATCGCACACATTTATTTGTGGATCGTTTCCTGTGCATTTGTGGATCACTACATGCATTTGCCGATTTTGAAACAAATCTAGCATCAAGACGTGCACACAAATCTACAAAGAGGTGGACTCCACCCATCGTCTACTCTGACCAATTGTAGCATGTTCTATCTTCAACCAATCATGCTTTGTTTTACTATCAGGGCGGGACCAGAGTGATAGTGCTCTCATGAGCATGGAAACAAGCACATAGGGAGCAAACTCTAAGAAACAGATTCTATCAGAGGAATACTGTGATTTAAGGTTCATATAATTTTCTCTCAGTTATAAACACGTGTAGTGTCTTCCGAATCCTGCAAAATTAGACTAAAACGCCTGTTCAAGGCATACCCAAAGTACATTTAAAGCTGTTCTTGAACAATTTGGAGTACATGCATGGTTTTCATCTCTTTTGAAATGTGACACTCTGAAGTTTTTCCCCCAGTAGAATCACTAGAAGTGCTACTGGTTTTGAGTAATAGAAGTTTGAACACACTGAAAATGTTTTATTTAATTTTTTTTTTGCATACAGGTGCCTGCAGATGACTAGAATTGGGAGATATTAGCTGGAAAAAAACAATTGGACCACAGCATGAAGCCTTACCTAGTCCAAGTTCAAATTTTTTAACAATACTACAGAAAATGAATATTTTACACATGTTTTTCTAAGGGTATGTCCAGGCATTTTCCAAAAGTGCCTTTTGGATACTCCAAATGACTCTTGGTAACCATGGCCACATACCTAGGATAAAAAGGCTACTACTTTGGAATGCTTTAACGTACAGTCATAATTTTGGGTTCCAGATCCACTATTAGTATTGTAGACACAGAGTAACTAAAGTCACTGTAGCAGACACATTTGGAGCACAAAGGCACATCACAGGAGGAGCATTTCACTGCGTGTCATTACATGGCACTGCCTGCACTTCAGTCGACCAGTGCTGCTGAGTCCACTGATATGCAATGACTTGTGATGGGCTCTGCATGGAGAAGGAGATACGGGTCTGGTTGTGGAGTGAGACCCTAACTCTGCCAACTCCTCTGCAAGGGTCTCTCTGAATGCCTTCTGCATAGGTACATCTCCTTTACCTTTTGCGATGTCTTTGTGGAGGAGAAGGCGTTCACAATTGCCATGTCCGTGAAATGATAAATGAACATCTTGTACCACTTCTGGGTCTTGTGGATGACTTTATAGTACCCTGTCAGGGCGTCAGAAATGTCCACTTCACCCATGCACCTGAATGGACAGAACGAAAACAACATTGAGAAAAATATACCAAAACATATATCAACACATATCAACGACAAATATTATTACATTTCATAGAGTATAAAACATAGTTGAATATATAGTGATTAAATAATTAGGGGTACATTTCAGATCAACAAAAAAGTGAAAAAATAATTGTGATTTTCTGCAAAATAATCTAGTTGCTTCCATAATATACCCCCATATTGTTCTAAATTAATTAGTTGGCAAGCTTAAGCTCGAATTACTTTTTAAATATTTAAATGAAAATAAATATTCGATTCGTTGTTTTGTCAACTGTGTTACAGACAAAAGTGATGTCATAGAAGACATAAATGAAGTACTATATGATAAAACATTTGTTTGAAAGTTCTTGAGTCTATTCACCAGGGGTTTTGAGGTTGTCTGTCTAACTGATTTAAAAAATATGAATTTTAAACTGAATAACAGATATTCTTTGGTATACTATCATCAAGGATGGATATTTTTTCAACACAATTCTCCATTAAACTTAATTTAGAGTTATTAAACATCTTTATGTAATACTGTTCACTCTAGAGATGTCCTTTTTATCATTTTTATAAAATTTTAGCCTACATTTAAAGATTTATGACACAAAAATCACACGTAACACAGTTGACAGGAGTAACACGGTTGACAGGATGTATTAGGAGAAAAAGAGAAACCTTTCTTTAAAATAAAACCTTTTTATTTTGACAAGTGTCAGCAACAAGTAATTAATTAACTCTCTTGAAACAATGGAGAAAACAAACATCAACTTTAATTTAGTATTAACAGCATTTTTTAGTCTCAATCACAAAACAGACTATAAGTAGGATGAGTTGGAAAGGACTATTTCATCTTCCTGTTTCTTTTGTCCTTTCGTGTTTATTTTGATTTCCGAATGTTCACATTTCTGAGATCTTGGACCATATGTCTCTGTCGATCTCAACATGATCTCGACGTGAGGTCACAAAAGTTGGAGGAGGAATCATCTTGATGATGTCATCATGCAAATACCATAGGACATCATCCCGTGTTGGCCAGAAAAAGCGATTGACTCCAATCCGGTGCATACATTTGACTTTAACATGCGTTTCAGTCACCTCTTGAATAATACCAGGATAACTATCATCATCATATTTGAGAGAACACCACTGGCCAATGATGTCTGAGTTTTGCCAAGAAATTTCAGGCAGGTCTTCACTGTTATTCTTCTGTTTGGGTGCTGTTGCCTGAACCTCAAAGGTAAACGTTTTGGTGTCATCACATTGACACTCCATGGTCTGTCTCGTTGAGCAAAGGCAGCTCACATCTCGGTAACTGATTTTTCTTGGGGTAACTGTTAACACTTGGTGAATGCGCATGGTTGATGGTACCACCGGAAGACTATGTGGTATATTCTTTGTGGCTTCGTCTACATTATCCTCATTTATGTAGAACAGTTTTACTGAGGTCTGTAAATCCACCAGTGCATTGAAGAAGAGCTCAGTATTTGGGATGTCTTTCCCATGGCTGACAAGTCGGTCAGCAGTCCTTTTGAGGAGGCCTCCGACTCCATCCGGAGCCATAAAAATTGCAATTCCTGCTTTCTCGAAATTGCTAGAGTCTCCTGAAATCTTTTTTTTAACTTATATTTTTTCAAAATTCTTCCTGACACTACAGCTGCAATTACCTGTCTAGATTTCTTGTGTTTGGTAGAGGCGTACTTTTTGCGGATGTTCTCCACTAGGGCATGGTGGAAAACTAATGTTCTGTGCACTTCTCGAGGCACAGGAAACCTTCCTAAAAGGTGCTTGGTTTTTGATCTGGGTGAGTCTGAATCTTTCTGTAGTCTTGCATATCTTTTTCTGTATTTGTCTGTTTGTCTTTTCTGTTGTTTGAGTGATTCCTTCAAAGCCTGAATCTCCCTGTACAATTTTGACTCCAGCGATTCTCTGTCTGATATGATACACAAAGCATTACTTCATTGATCATGTGTTTTCATTTATGCTCACTGGACAGAATTAGGATGACCAGCAATTACTCTAGTCTTTTCACCATAATTTCATAATCAAATCTATTGTTAAAACTATCTTCTGCATGTTGTTCACAAAGTCTCTTCCTTGACATCTGAGGCTGTGGATCAACTTCAGGACTCAGAGTAACCTGGTTATTGATCACTTGCTTTCTCTCTCTGGACTGGTGTTGGGCTTTTCTCCAATATGCTCGTTTCCTTCTCTTCTCCCTGTCACTTAAATCTTTCACTGTCTTCACCTTTCCTAGCTTTTTGTCCTCATGCCACGTCCTTCTGTGTTTCTGTAAATACGCAGCCCTTCTCTCAGGATCAGCATCACGCCGAGCCCTGTACTGGCGCTGCTTCTCAGCAGCAGATAACCTCATTTCCCTAAAAAAAAGATTAAGAGCACTTTAGAGTTTTGTACTTACATGCTGGTTGTACTCCTTTACTGCTGGTGGAACTGGGATGTGCTGATCTGTACCTCACATCTCAGCAGTTCACACAATGAAACAAATAGTCACATACACCTCCCCCACAGGTCAGCAGTAACACCTCAAGACACACACAAACACAACTTATATTCTCATATTCAATTTATATATATATATATATATATATATATATATATATATATATGTTTTTTTTGTGTAAATATGTATGCATGTATGTATATTTACTGTAAATACTGTATGCTATGGCAATTGTAAAAAATCTTTATACCATGCCATTAGAGCTATATGAATCTGAAACAAACAGTGAAACAAAGGGGTAATAAAACTTCAAACATGCACAAACAAATACAAACACCTCCAGCAAACAGTTCAACAGACTCACTGGGGAAACACACAACAAATGGTAATCTACAAAATGTGTATTCATAATTCAAACTAAAAGGTATTTAGGCAGACTATACAGTAATATATGTTATATAATATAAAAAAATACTTATATATGTCTCCTCCCTCCAGAAACATTGCCTTTCCCTGGGGAGGGGCGTGCCTTCCACACCATGTGCCAGCAGGTCATCCCCATCTACCTGGATGAGGGAGAGGACAAGGGGAATGAAACAAAAAAATGTGTGGCACCTACATGCTGTAACAGCGATTCTGCCAAATTATCAAAACATTTTAAAAAGAGAGAGAAAGACTAACAAGGAGTGGCAGTGGAAGAGAGAGAGAGAGAAAAAAAAAAACACTTACTCACTGGTTCTCCGATATGCAGGCCACTCCTCCACCCTCTAATGGACGACAGCTGTGCCTCACCGGACAATTTAGAGGCAGACCTCCGGCCCCTAGTGGACGGAACGCCCCGCCGTGTTCTTGGTGGACAGTAGGCAGCGGTAACCTCTCCAGGCGGTTGGTTGGGTACCCTTCCTTCCCTCGCGGTCGGCGGCCGTTCCTCCGCTTCCAGGCAGCCGGGCACCTCCTTCCTCCGGCTGATGGCCGCAGCTGCTCCGTTGGGGTGGATGGATCAGTGGACTACTTTGAGGCTTCATAGGTGAGTTGCCTCAATTTTGTTATTGTTTTGTTATATGTTGGTGGTCTGACAAAGACGTTGATTGTACCTGCTGTTGTGATTGTATCTTGAAATGGTTTACATCCATAGAATCACAAGAATCTTAGCTTTCCAAAGACATGTGGCATGTGTACCAACATACACACAGCAGTTGTGTAATTCGCATAGTTTTCTACTTAACATCCGTGGGCCCGCCCGCATGTCGACAGCTGAAAATTGCCCATTTGTAGAGTGTCCTAATCATAAGCTTTATAGTTAACCTGGTTGACTGTATGATTCTGCTGTTTTAATTTTAACCACGTTTCTTGACAGAAATGTGTTGTAAAAACCTATACTCTTAATGTTACATCAATCTTATTAGATGATCTTAGGAGCACAAACCATAAATTAATACCCTATATTAAACAGTGTACAAAATCTGCTATGGCATTCATTTGGTTTCACATTATGTATTTAAAAAATAAATAAAGTAATCTTTCAAAGGATTTGTATTTTTAGCACTTACTGTTTTGGCAGACCATTCTACGGAAGAGGATTAGGGCCAAGCAATAATAAAAAAAATAAAGCCATCTCGAGATTAAAGTCATTATAATGCAAGATTAAACTCGTTAAATTTCGAGAAAAAAGTCGAAATACAATCTTGAGAATAAACTCATTAAATATCGAGATTAAAGTCATTATAATGCGAGATTAAACTCGTTAAATTTCGAGAAAAAAGTCGAAATACAATCTTGAGAATAAACTTATTAAATATTGAGAATAAAGTCGTGTTTCGAGAAAAAACTCGTTAAGTTTAATCTCGCATTATAATGACTTTATTCTCGATATTTAATGAGTTTATTCTCAAGATTGTATTTCGACTTTTTTCTCGAAATTTAACGACTTTAATCTCGCATTATAATGACTTTAATCTCGAGATGGTTTTATTTTTTTATTATTGCTTGGCCCTAATCCTCTTCCGTACCATTCCAATGTTACTCACAAGAAATAATTATATTAACTCTGTAAAACAATGTGTGTTTCACTTATTTACTCAGGGGCTGTGAGATACAGGAGATCAATAACAACACAAATAATAATAATAATAAAAATAAAAGAGTTGTGAGTATACTGGAGAACTGGTGCTCTCTGCTCCACATCACAAAAAGATGGAAAGATTTGTGGGACTAACTAGGATTTTCCATCCCAGACAACTGATAGAACACCATGACATGGCAATGGGAATGTTCATATACAACAAACTTGAGCAACATGCAAGCACTCCAGTTGTAATGTTCAATTCCAGTGTTTGTGTGCGTAAATACATGTATTTACGCACACAACCTGTAATTTGCACGACAACCTGTAATTTGTAACCACAAAATCCTACCTTTTAGCCAACAGACTTGCTTTAAAGTGTGGCGGAGAGAAAATGTGCCCTGTCACGTTAAGAAACTGCCACCTAGCCCAAACCAGAGAGTATAAAATGGCTGCTCATTTGAGTGCATCAGGTGTGTGAGACAACAAATGTGGGGTGAACAGACTTAGTGCTTGGAGAAAGTTTGCCCAGTGTACGTGTGATATCAGGAGCACCATTTGAGTGAGTAAAGAACAGAGGACTACAAAAAAGTACTAACTAGTGCTTAATATTGTTTGCCTGGATACCAAGAATGGATCAAACCATCTAACCATTGACTCAATGTTTAAAACTGAGTGGCATGAGTAGCAGAGGATTGCTGACCCAATGAAGTGCTCTGTAGCACTTCCAGAGTTAAGTTGGATACAAGATGCCAGGTCTGAAATGCCAGGTGATCACCTAGGTTTTCTGACCTACTCCATACCCTTGTTTGTAACTCCCTCTGCATCCTTGAAGCCTCAAACCACATCAAGGTACATGTGAACTCCCCTAACTAGCACACTCTCATTCTTGTAGAGTCTGACAGCCTCTCATTTCAGCCTCATTAGCAGCATCTACATTTTACAATGTATTCTCATATTCCACTGAAGTAACTAAATAGTACAGGTTTTAAAGAAATAAGGTAAGTGACAGAATTTTTATTTTTATGTAAGTCAACCCAAAGACAATGTTACGGTTTATTTAAATTTTGTATTGCACTTTAATTTCAAGACATGACATTGGGACTTAAAATAAATCTGACATAACATAAAAATAAAGTTATGTGATTGGCTTGAGTAGATGATGGGTGGAGTTCACCTATGTGTAGATTTGTGTGCACGTTTCGATGCTAGATTTGTTTCAAAATGAACAAATGTGTGTAGCGATCCGCAAATGCACAGGAAGCGATCCACAAATGAATGCTGGACAGAGATGTGTTTGTGAGATCAAATATATATTTGTTTTATTTTCAAATCTCATTTTATTCATGTGAAATTCACTATTTTTATGAAACTCCTAACATTATTTGTAAATCAAATGTTTTTTTATTTGTGAAACACCTTGCATTTATTTCAAAATCAAATCAAATCAAATCACTTTATTGTCACACTACCATGTACACAAGTGCAACAGTAGGTGAAATTCTTGTGTGCAGTTCCGAGCAACATAGCAGTCATGACAGTGACGAGACATATACCAATTACAGTAAACAACATACTTACACAACACAATTTACATATCAGATGTACACATACTTACACAACACAATAATTATATACAATGTACAGTAAACAATACACACAATATAGAATACACAATATACAATACAATAAGTAAAGCGTATACATATATATATATATATATATAAAGTAGTTGTATTGAGGAGAATATGTTGACAGTCCAGTGTGAGATTATAGGTTAATAAAGTGCATTGCAAATTATTGATCATGGGAGATCAATTGTTCAACAGTCTGACTGCTTGGGGGAAGAAGCTGTCATGTAGTCGGCTGGTGCGGGTCCTGATGCTACGATACCGCCTGCCTGATGGTAGCAGTGAGAACAGACCATGACTCGGGTGGCTGGAGTCTCTGATGATCCTCCGAGCTTTTTTCACACACCGCCTGGTATATATGTCCTGGAGGGAGGGAAGTTCACCTCCGATGATGTTTCTGGCAGTTCGCACCACCCTTTGCAGGGCTTTGCAGTTGTGGGCAGTGCTATTGCCGTACCAGGCGGTGATGGCAGCCAGTCAGGATGCTCTCTACAGTGCTGGTGTAGAACCGTGTGAGGATGTGCTGGTTCATTCCAAACTTCCTCAGCCGTCTCAGGAAGAAGAGGCGCTGGTGAGCCTTCTTCACAACGGCCTCAGTGTGGACAGACCATGTGAGTTCCTCAGTAACGTGGACACCGAGGAACTTCAAACTGCTGACTTTCTCTACCGGTGCTCCATTGATGGTGATGGGGCTGTGTTCTCCGTCTTTCTTCCTGAAGTCCACTACAAGCTCCTTGGTTTTACTGACGTCTGTAGGCTCTTTCATCATTGTCAGTGATCAGACCTACCACCGTCGTATCATCAGCAAACTTAATGATGGCATTGGAGCTATGTGTTGCCACACAGTCATGTGTGTATAGTGAATACAGGAGTGGGCTGAGAACACAGCCCTGCGGGGCTCCAGTGTTGAGGGTCAGTGATGAGGAGGTGTTGCTGCCCATTCTAACCACCTGACGTCTGCCTGACAGGAAATCCAGGATCCAGCTGCACAGCGAGCTGTTTAAGCCCAGAGCCCGGAGTTTCTCATCAAGCTTGGAGGGCACTATGGTGTTGAATGCTGAGCTGTAGTCTACAAACAGCATTCTCACCTATGTGTTCCTTTTTTCCAGGTGGGAGAGAGCAGTGTGTATTGTAGATGCAATGGCATCATCAGTGGAGCGGTTGTTGCGGTAGGCAAACTGCAATGGGTCCAAAGAGGTGGGCAGAACAGAGCAGATGTAATCTCTGATTAACCTCTCAAAGCATTTGCTTTGGGGGTCAGAGCAACAGGACCCCAGTCATTTAAGCAAGTGATTGTGGCTTGCTTCGGTACAGGCACAATGGTTGATGTTTTGAAGCATGTGGGGACTACAGACAGGGAGAGGGACAGATTGAAAATGTCCGTAAAAACACCTGCCAGTTGATTCGCGCACGCTCTGATGATGCGGCCCGGAATGCCGTCTGGACCCGCGGCTTTACGGATGTTCACCCGTCGGAAGGATCGGGTTACATCCACAACAGAGACGGTGAGTGAACCAACCTCTGAAGCGTCAGCCGTGAATACTCTCTCCGCGAGGGCGGTGTTATTGTCCTCAAAACAAGCATAAAATGTATTAAGTTCGTCAGGGAGAGATGCAACGGTGTTCACAGCGGAGTCTTTATTCCGTTTGTAGTCCATGATGATGTTAATTCCCTGCCACTGGAGTCAGTGGTGTTGAACTGACCTTCAAGTTTGTGCCTGTACTGGCGTTTGGCTTCACTGATAGAGTTATGGAGGGCATAACTGGCTTGTTTACGCTCCTCCGTGTTAGAAGAATTAAAAGCGGAGGTCCGCGCATTGAGTGCCGCGCGAAAATCGCCGTTAACCCATGGTTTCTGGTTGGGGTATATCCGTATTGTTTTGGTCGGAACAACATCCTCTACGCACTTCCTGATGAAACACGTTACGCTGTCAGCGTAAACCTTGATGTCGTCATCAGAGGCGTACCGGAACATCTCCCAGTCCGCGTGATCAAAACAGTCTTGTAGCGCAGAGTCTGATTGGTCCGACCAGCACTGGATCGTTCTGAGGGTGGGTGCTTCCCGTTTCAGTTTCTGCCTATAAGCAGGTAGAAGTAGAACAGAAGAGTGGTCCGATTTGCCAAATGGGGGGCGGGGGAGGGATTTGTAGCCATACCGGAAAGGAGAGTAACAGTGATCTAAATCCCGGTCCCCTCGTGTGTTGAAGTTTATGTGTTGATGGTATTTTGGAGCGATTGTTTTGAAGTTGGCTTTGTTAAAGTCCCCGGCAACAATGAACGCAGCCTCAGGGTGCGCGGTTTCCTGCTCACTTATACACCCATACAGTTCCCTGAGTGCCCGGTCTGTGTCGGCTTGTGGGGGGATGTACACAGCTGTGATGATGATTGCTGTGAATTCCCTCGGTAGCCAGAATGGTCGACACAGAAGCATGAGATATTCCAGATCAGGAGAGCAGAAAGACTTGATGAAATGTACGTTCCTCTGATCACACCATGATTTGTTGATCATAAAACATACACCACCACCTATGCTTTTACCAGAGAGGTCTTTCGCTCTGTCCGCACGGTGCATTTGTGGATCTCATTCGATTTATTTGTGAACCAACTTTCAAATTGTAAATCTCTTTCTATTTGTATGTTAATATGCACCAATTCTATCTTCATAACTGGGAGACAAATGCCTAAGTTTGTTTAGTTTTGTCTGCCAATCGTGTGTATGGCTACAGCACCGCGTGCACTGCAAGAAGCGGTGGTGTGGCACAAAGTGTTTTTTCTCACACATTTTTGCCTCCCAAATAATGTCTTATTACAAAGCTACAATAAATATTTTAAAACCATCCACATTTATGAAGAGATATTGAATGTCTCAATTTATTTGAATATGTATCACCTTATTGTTCCTGAGTATCCAGAGACCCCATTTATTGAACTGCAGTAATTACATTCACCAAATAAATCTACAAAAAAAATATTTTTACAAAATACAAAGACCTGAACACTTTTTTTCTCTCTCTCTCTCTCTCTCTCTCTCTCTTCCAAATAAATGTTTTCAATGTTTATTGTGCACAGCTCCCATAAATTTGCCCTTCCATGACGCTTTCTGCAATGCTTGTCATGTGGAGGGCAAAGCGCCCCTCAATGCTGGTGTTGAATGGAGTGTTGATGCCTTGACTCAACTCTTGTGAAATGCATTTTACAATGATGAAATGACATTATTGAAAATCATCATATTAATAATAATAATAATTATTATTATTAGGCTATTGTCTTTTCTGATAAAAGTCATGCTCAGCAGTTTAACTGTAGTAAAATTATCCAGTAGATCTGCTTTTGTTCTTATAATGCTTAAACATTCTACTGAAGTCAGTTGACTTGACATATAATTTAGATATACATATAAAGTAGAAGTTAAGGACGTTATTGATACTAATTATTTGACTATTATTGTTGTCTTTTTGGAAAAAAAAAGTCATGCTCGACAGTTCACAATCTGAACTGAAATTATAGGTGCTTTGTTCTTATAATGCTTAAATACAATAAAGTCTCTCTTGGCAGATGTCTGTCGTGAACATCTTAAAATGATTCAGTGACTCACTCATTGCACATTAGACACTCATTTGTCGCCACCAAGTGGCATCTCTAGAAGTGGTCATTAAACTAATCAGTTCTTGAAACTGAACAAATTTGTGAAACAAAAGCAAGCCACCCCAAAATCCCTTTATTTTTGCAACTAATTCTGCACAATTTTGCAGATTATTTTCTATACTTAAATCATTAAATTGGCTCTTTTAGCTTATTCAAACATTTTTTAATAAAAACATATCAGTGAATCTGTAATTTGTCTCAACTTTTTCGACCCTCTTGAGTGCATCCCTGTGAGTTAATAACTTTAGACAGTCGGACCACTGATTTATTTTATTTATTGATTCACACTGGGTTGGTAGTGTGGTGATTCATCCTTAACACCTCATGATGTAAATTAATTTTCAATAATTCAGTGATTGGAGTCTGCTTATACTGCAATTGCCACATTTAGTAGGTGGAAAACACAGAATCTATTCATAAAAATGGCATTAGCAAAAAAACGCAGAATGTCTTCGAATTACATATTTGGATGAAAATGTATGTACAATTAATCAAATTAAAATAGTGAAATGTCCTAAGGTGATAATTAAACTTTAAAAAGTCAATTTATTTGCATAAATCATCAGCAAGTGATGCATGCTTCAAGATGAATGTGTAGAGATGGACACTTGTACACTGAAAACACCTCATCATGATCATCGTGTGTGTGTGTGTGTGTGTGTGTGTGTGAAATGACAGAGAGCTTTCTGAAGTGCACAGCACATAGAGATTATGTATTTATTTAATTAAATCACAGCTTTACGGGGATTCATAATCACACTGGGCCATGGAGGAAAGTGCTAAGCTGGAGGTGAGAGACTACCATCAAAAACACACAGAAACCCCAAAATAAAAGCTAGATTTAAATGGACATATGTGTTTTTGCTTAAATATTGCACTTGCTGGGCACATAAAATGTCCTGCAAATGTCCTGGACATTATTGAACTGAAAAGAGTGGGAACCCTGTTCAAGTTAAAGGAATAGTCATTTGAAAATGAAATTGAAAAAAACATACGCGTAACTTATGCAGATTTACTGTTAAACCCATTAACCTTTCTCACTGTCAAAGTTCATTATGTTTTTGTTCTGTTTGTATGCTCCTGTAGAACGAGAGAGAAAGAGAGAGGATATACTTTTTGATCTTTTTAAAATGTCCTTCTCATCTGGTCAAGTAATTTGTCATCAAAGCTTTTTACAAGTACCTTCAGTTGTTTACTATTTTCCACCCACTGTGTCATACATGCAGACGGGCCCCAGTGTTTCTCAAAACCAGAGTACCAGCTCTTATTAAATCACACTTGTCATATTTATACCAGGCGTCAGCGCTCCTCCATCCCATTTCCTTCTGCTACTTCCTTGACGTGTGCACTTATAATAGATATTTTAATGGCACTATTATTTCTTGCCAGTAAATGAAAAACAGAAGGGGTTGAAGGACACTGCAGTTTGGAGGACACTAAAAACTTACTCTGAGCTCCATCTTGGCTCAAGGCAGCCAATCGGATCGAAAGTGAGTAACTGAGCAAGATCACCAACTTTTAATTTTTAAACATTAACACGTGGCAAAAAGTGACATATATTGCAGCTATGTCATATCATTCATCAAAACACTCATCCCATAATCTTCTAAGACTTGCTACTCCATCTAATGGGGGTCTAAGATGATGCTACAAAACCATGCTTCATAAAAATGATTTCTAAATGAGCTCATCAGGACTGTTTTTCCATCCTAGAAGACTGGACCCTCTCCATCATCCTTCATATGCTTGTGCCTCTGGTTTTGTCTTTGATGAATTGTTCTGAGCTCAGGCCCCTGCAGTGCGCATGTGAGCGAGATTGTGTCTCCATGTATGTGTATAAGCATCCTTTCCCCTGCCGTGAGTGTGTTATTGGCTACATTAGCCTGCACTGTTGGGAGACCACGAGGCCCCAGGCTATAAAGACCGGCAGAACCAAGGCCAGATATTTAGATTAAAGGATCTCTTAATAGACAAGAGAGCACATATTTAAACATGAGTAACACTGCAAGTCAGGCAGACCAAAGCAGTCCATCATGGAAGTCTCCATTTCAAGTCAAGTGCAGCACATTCTCTGACTCCACTGATTAAAAAGGGTTATTGAAATGCAGAAACCTGTTCTATGCAGCCAAATCTGATGGAAGCCTCCCCAAAATGCCATCCAATGCCAAACTGAGAGAACAGCTCTGCAATGCCCAGATTCTCATTAACAACTGCAACAATTAACATCTGGTGCCAACTTGATCAATCTGAAGATCTGAACTGAGTCCATTGCCTGCCACTCAAATTATTCTGATTCCATCAGCCAAGAAAAGCAATGGGGGAACAATAAGTGCCAATCTGATTAGTTCTACACTGAATATGTGGAACATAAGAGGAGCCAAAAAAAAAAAAAAAAACTACTAGCTTTATCAACACGTTCATCATGATCAAGGCTGCTAGAGGACCGATGCCCAGAAAAAGTTGCCCAGCGCCTTTAAACTTATTCACAATATGTTGGAGGGATAAAAAATGGAGCGTGCCATTTGGGAAAATTAATGGACTATAATAGTAGGAGCCAACTTCCTGGATGCACTGTACAGTTTGCCAGGAAAAGAAATCAATCACAAAATGTCAAGCTGTAATGTGAATGACAAAAAAAAAATATCTATTGCCGTGACAGGCTCTTATGTTCTCTTAAGGTGACCAATGAGCTTCTTTTACTGAGGAACGGACAAGATGTTAAGATAATCTGAAAGTTCCCTTTACAAAAAGCTTCACTATGATGCTGCTCTTTGCTGCATCATAGTGAAAGAAACCCTGACGGTCTTGTACCCAACCTTGTGAGGGTAGTTCCCTTCGGGGCAGGGCACGTGTATCATCCACTTCGGCCCTCCCGATACCCTCACGAAACCCCGCTCTTCACTCCCAACGCCTTTGGTGTTTCAGGTGATAGAGGCTTCCAACAAAGAGTTGGGTGTACCGTTGTTTCCTGCCTTAATCCAGGACACGGAACACTCAACACCCCCTCAACAGGAAGTGTCGAAATTAGTACCCATCTCGGAGAAACTGGCAGCGTGGAAACTTCTGCTAGGTGTTTCTATGTGGGTTCTAAAGACAGTAGAAAGAGGCCACAGAATTCAATTCACTCGCCGCCCTCCACATTTCAACGGCGTGGTTCCCACTACCGTAAGACCGGAGCAGGCATGTCTACTGTGGAAAGAACTTCAAAATCTCTTGGTAAAAGGGGTCATAGAACATGTTCCCCTTCCAGAGAAAGAGTCAGGCTATTACAGCAGACACTTCCTGGTTCCCAAGAAGGGTGGGGGGTTGCGTCCGATTCTAGATCTTCGAGGCTTGAACCTCTCGGTCAGGATGTTCAAGTTCAAGATGTTAACTGTCAAGTCGGTCGTGTCTCAGATCCAACATCACGATTGGCTGGTCACCATCGATCTCCTGGACGCATATTTCCATATTGGAATTCTGCCACAGCACATGAAGTTCCTGAGGTTCGCGTTCCAGTATTGGGTTCTTCCATTCGGCCTAGCCCTATCACCCCACACATTCACGAAATGCATGGATGCAGCACTGGCTCCTTTGTGACTCTATGGCATCCGCATTCTGAATTATTTAGACAACTGGCTGATACTAGCACAGTCTCAAGAACTGGCAGTTCAGCACAGAGATATCGTCTTGGCTCATCTAGGTTCTGTGGGTCTGAGACTCGACGTCAAAAAGAGCGTTCTTTCTTCGACCCAGGAAATTACCTATCTAGGGATTATATGAAACTCGATCACGATGCGGGCACAGTTGTGTCCGGTCCATCCAGAACTCCCTGAGCAATCTCAGGCTAGGTCAAGGATGCACTGTTCGTCAGTCAGGGGATTTCATCCAAGGGCCAGTCCCTTAAGGCAAATAAGGGTTATGCGCCGAGTGCTTCATTCCCTTTCTATGTGGTTCAGACCCCGGTCTCTTACCTTGGGTCCCACTCTCGGTGCGTCATGTCATCGCAGGATGCTAACGACAGACGCCTCTCTGACGGGTTGGGGTGCGGTCTTAAGTGGTCGTCCAGCCAAAGGGGAATGGGAGGGTCATCAGCTTGATTGGCACATCAACTGCCTCGAGCTGATGGCAGTATTTCTGGCCCTGAAATACTTCCTCCGACATCTGAGAGGCTGCCATGTCCTTGTGCGGGTGGACAACATAGCAGCAGTCTCCTACATAAACCACTGCTGGAGAATTTGCTGGCACGTCGGATTCTCCTTTTGGCCCAGGGCAAGCTCCTGTCACTCAGAGCAGTTTATATCCCTGGACGCCTAAATGTGGGAGCAGATTTTCTGTCCAGACAAAACATACCGAGGGGCGAGTGGAAACTCCACCCCGAGGTAGTACAACAAATTTGGGAGAGATTTTACAGAGCAGAAGTGGACCTCTTCGCCTCTCAAGAGACTGCGCAATGTCCCCTCTACTTCTCTCTGAGTCACCCAGCCCCCCTGGGTCTGGACGCGATGGCGCATACATGGCCCAGAATGTGGCTGGTCCTCTCTGCACACATTCGTCAAATTTTATGGTTTAGATGTTTATGCTACTCCGGGCTCTTACGTCCTTGAGTAGACATCTCAAGCTCATGTCTGAGACCTCTCGCATTGTTGAGAGCACACTTCACAACCGTAGGGGTCCGGACAGCCCCAGTCCGGCAGCGTGGGTATTGCGTTCCCAAAAGCGCTTAGCAAAGCGCAGCATCATAGTGAAGCTTTTTGTAAAGGGAACGCCTCGGGTTACATGTGTAACCCTTGTTCCCTTCTTTGCCGCACTGGGATGTCCCAGGACTGCTCTTTAGAAAAAGTTATCTGACGACACGCTGGTGACGCCTCTATTTTATAGCCTGGCCACAGGTGCATCTAATGATCTCACCAGCCGAGGCTATAAATTCCAGTAAATTTTCATTGACGTGTTACACACATGTTCACAGCTGGTCACAATGCAGGATTATTCCCAAAAGCGCTTAGCAAAGCGCAGCATCTCGTGCCACTTTTTTCAGGGAACAAGGGTTACACATGTAACCCGAGACGTTTTCATCTGCAGTTGCACTCAAGCTGCATATTATCCCAAATGCATATTATAATCCATAGTGGTACTGTCACAAAGCGAGTTATGAAATCAGAAAGCAGATGTCATCATTTTTTATTTGTATAGCGCTTTTCACAACACCATTGTTTCAATGCAGTTTTATGGAAAATCATGCTGTAATATCATATAATAATGTCAGAATCATCACTTTGCAGTTTGATAAAAACGTGATAAAAAAATTGTGCCTTAAGAAAAAAATAGTAATTAAATAATAATAATTAGATTTGGTCCCCCAGTGAGCCAGCTAAAAGTGACTGTGGAAAGGAACAAAAAACTCCATAAGATGTTGGTTGATGGAGAAAAATAACCTTTGGGAAACCAGGCTCCCTGTGGGGGCCAGTTTCCCTCTGGCTAAATGGCATAATATTAGTTAATTATGTGTAGTGCAAGTCATTGTTTAAAATAAGTAAACTAAATAAGTGTTAAGGGCTAATGTTTAAATAAAAAGATTTTGTATGAACTGTAGGATTAATTACTAAATTTCATTCTGGATTAACAGCGGAAGTTCACATAGATGCACTGTCCTTTTGTTATTTGGCTGATGAAGGCTTAATCTAATTAATCTATGTATTCCATTTTGAGAATTTAGTCCATCCTATGACCAAGGTGAGGCAGGCAGAGGTCAATGAGGTGCACTGCAGGTCGACTGGAAGAACGTAATTTCTCGACTCGCAGAAAGACGTATATGGACATACTCATTCTACAGAAAGCCTCGAATGGATAAATACACAATCGCACACTTTCACAAAGTAAGGTTTCTCCATGAATCACTTTCTATATCACACTTTTACAATTGTATATGCTCATGCGGTACTCCTGTTGTTATTTTTGTGAGCTACACGTTACAGGGAATCAAAGAGAGTTGGTATGTGTGTCACCCTTCCACCATTTTGTATTGGCGTGTGTGTGTGTGTGTGTGTGTGTGTGTGTGTGTGTGTGTGTGTTACAGGCCTCCTCTGTAATGCTGAGATGATCTTTGTATTGATCTCAGAAGGCTCATACAGCGAGCTCTCACTGCCTTTAACTATAATATCAGCATTATGTTCACAAGCAGTTACGCTCGTGTCTCATAAAACCCCAAACATGTTCCATCATGCTGTTTTATTACACTCCCAAAACTCATCCTTTAATGTCTAATGTGTGTAGTTTCTGATTATAAACCGAAACAAGCTGGCATTAAAGTTGGCATTCATCATAAACCACTCTGTTTTACGAATCTGAGGCTATGTGCTAGAAAGTAGCGTTACCCATTTTAACAAGACCCAGTAATGTGTTGCATTAGTGCTTAAATTACCCTTTACTCATACTTCACTTAGAGGCCGCTGGCAAATCAAGCCAAGATTTAAGACCACCACTATTAGGTGTAGTTATTGCTTATGAGATATTCAGAGGTATGAGCCTGTGGGCTGGCCAGGTCTATTGGCATGTGCGATTGTATCAGCACTGAAATTAAACAATTTCCATAATAAGTGGTATGCTCACTGGAGATGCAAATATTCCTTAAACAGTTCCATGCTGGAAAATCCAGCTTAAGCCATTGTAAGATGCTGCCTGGTTTCTAGCAATTTTGTTGTCAAAACACTCCAAGACTCAAAACAAGACCAATAACTGACCACCTAAGACCCAGATTCAGACTAGACTAGACCCCTGGAAGCCCAGATCTATACCAAGGACTGCTATCTACTAACCTCAAAACCCAGACATGTTCTCTCAATGAAAGATGCTGAATGTAGCATCAATTTCAAACAGTTAGCCACTTTGTACCATGGCTAAATAGCCGCTTTCAAGCAAGGCTTTAAGTTTGGATACTCAGACACAGAACAAGAGACTGATTAAATCAAGTCCACTATTATGTGCTCTTGTGAGGTCTCAAGACTAAGTCCACAATATCAAGACTTCAACTCTGTTTTTTAGCTTGCACAAACTGGTCATTAGCTGGTCCAAGATGGATTGGGATGTTGACCGGCTGGACTACCAGCTAGCGGGGATATGACTAAGCTGGTAAATCATCTTTAAATTGGTTAAAGCTTGTAGACCACATAGTTGGACAAAAAAAAAGTTTTTCAGCATCTTGATCAGGAGCGACACATTTCTTAGCATTGTTCTATTCATTGGGCTCCTTTTTTTTAAGCGCAAGAACATGTTCGCTTTGAAAAGCCCCTTTATCTGGCATGACTTGGTTTTACCAGCAGTGTGAGAAAGCTACACATAATTCATAATCAGCTTCACCTGACTATTGTCACTCAAAGACTGAACATGCTGTCAGTAAGGGATGGGTCACCACTGAAGAAAAGACATTTGTTTTCTTAAGTAAGGGGGAAATTAATCTACTGAAGAGATTAGAGTAACTGTCATGTAAGAGTATGTGCTTACTATATGTGCAGAGGTGAAAGACTGTGTGGGTGTGTTTGTTTGTGTAAATGCCACTGCTGTATAAATATTCTCTCTCTCATCTGGCTGAAGTCTACTGGATGCTCAACATCGCTGATAGGGATCAACGCTTTAGTATTCAGCCTGTAACAGCTCAGCTCAGCATGCCGTCACTGAAAGAGAGAGAGAGAGCAAAAGCAATTGGAAAAGGACAGAGAGATGGAAGAAAATACAGAATATGAGCCAATGAAGGAGCTAGTAAAATTACCTGGAGAGAGAGAGAGAGAGAGAGAGATAAAGACATAAACTCCTGAGCTCCTGCTAATTAACAACAAAAAACAAATATTTTTGCTAGTTCAACCAGGATTTAATTGGATTTTTTGCAAGATTGTTTCCAAGATCATATTGAATTATACACTGATTTGAATCAGTATCATTTGGATTTAAATTACTTTTCAACAAACTTGGAATTTTGGAACAAACACTCTGGAAATCTCAGCATTTTAAGGACTCCAAGGAGTCCCAACACACCTGAAACAAATCACCAGCCAACAGAGAAGCTGCATGGACAATCTGATTGTATCAATGTGCAGTGAGTACCTTTTAAAGGTCTGAAATATTGGAAATTTAAGGGAAAAAACAAGCTAAGTTTAAAACATAAAAAACAGTGAGAGTTCCAAGTATGCTTTCCTGCTCAACAACAACCCAAGATATTGTTTCTGGAGGTGCAAAGTATGAGGTGTGAAAGCGTCTAAGCCAAACAAAAGACTATTGACCATTGAGAGGTCAATAGTCTGAGAACAACTAATCCAATAAAAAATTCTGAAACCTGGATAACCTCACACCATTTAAAATTCAAAGGCCCAAAGCAATCAAGATGACAATATATGGATATGCCTCATCAGAAGGGTGCAACCTCAACACTCTGGCCATCACATATCCTGACGATGTAACAAGTGAGACTACCAAGAAAGAAATTAAAAACTAAATGAATCAGAGAATTCCTAGAAACACTTAGAGCAGACTTCATGGAAATAAACGACAGTAGAGTAAAAACAGACCTGCTCTTTTATACAGAGTACCCAAATGCCTGGCACTCAGCACTCTACTCCAATTGTAAAGACTTAAAAAATGGGTGGAAACAGAGCTATGACACAACTGTATCTGGACACTATGCCAAAGTTCAACATCAACCTGTATCACAATGGCACTGTAATGGTCCAGGGCTCAGAGGACACACTTGAGCAATTTGAGAGACACTTTGCTGAACTAAAAGTCCTAGCCAAGAAGGAAAAGTCTTCTCTCCCCCCAACAACAGCAGCAGAGGAGGTCACAGCTTCACCATCACGCACACAAACTGCCCCTCTCAACCCACACACACCCAGATTAACAGTTTCTATTCAGTGCATTCAGGAGTGCTTTTCCCAACTGAAAATGGAACTCATTGAATACTGAAAACTGACACTTCTCAACATCTAAGAGAGCAGTTAAAGGCTTTTAAGAAGAATACAACACCACAATAGGACTGCTGGAGATGAAAATAAAAAATCTCCTAAAAGACAACAATAATTTAAATGAAAAAGTGTCTGTGTCTTTTTCCATCAATTCTTTTCTCAGTTCACTTATTCATAGCATTAATGAAATACTGGAAGACGTAAGCAGAACAAAGAATAAAGTGCATTTCAGTTGCTCATCCACAGACTCACAGACAGACAATGAGCAACCAGCTACAGAGAACAGTCAGGAGACCAGTGACATTATTGTCACACAGCCAGCTCAGCGCAGTCCTCCTCAAACACAAAACCCTCAAACCCCTCACCACACCCCAAAGCACTCTTGGAAACCTCAAATCCGGAAACTAAAACCACCAAAAACAGCAATTCTCATAGACTCCAATGGTAAGTTCTTGCACCATGAAAGCGCTTCCCTAAACACACGGTTGGCAAATTCTGGTGCCCCACAACAAACAGCGTACTCCAAATCATCTGTCAGTCCACTCTACACAACCCACAGAACATTATCATCCACATAGGAATCAACGACCTCTATACCCAGAGGGAAAGAGTTGCAGATAGTGTCATAAGAGTGGCTAAGAAGGCCAACATCACCATCTCAACCTTGCTACACAGGAAGGACTACCCTGCTGACCTGATCAATAGCGTCAACCAGAGGATAACAGCTGCATGTTCCAGCCTTACGGCCATCAACGTTGCCCACAACACAAGTAAAACGATTGAGGATTTATATGACCATGTGCACCTAAGCCAGGAGAGTGTAAGAGTCTTTGCTAAAAACCTAAATGATTCATTACTCTGCAGAAATTCCTAATCTGCACCCTCACAATATCGGCGTACAAGTTCCAACAGTCATCACGGCAACCAACTTTCAACTACACAAAGGGGCCCAAAAACCAGACACACTCCAATAAGAAGAGAGCAACCAACCAACCAGACCACAACACACTGAAGCCCAACCAAACTCTCAGCCCAGCTCCAGTCAACCTACAAACATGGACCCTCACACACAGCAACAGGAGGCACTGGACAGAACAGCACAGCCCTTTCCGCAATCACAGCAGCTCACTTATGCTGATGTAGTGAAGGGCAAAATACACACGGACTCCTCAGATATTACAGAGGTGAGACATCTTCTACATCTCATCTGTAGAATACTGTGGTAAGCCTTCTGGACCACCAAAACACCTCACTTTATTTCACTATGACTTCTTTCACTATAAGCTCTTGGAATATTCAAGGCCTCTACTCCATCTTAGGGGCCAAGACTTTAAAAACTTTGTTTGAGTTCCTGAAAAACAATTATGAGCAGGACATCATTATTCTACAAGAAACATGGTGCAGATCAGACATGGACAGTCACTGCCCTTTAGGATACAGGGAAATATTATTGCCATCACTTAAAAACTGTAACGTGAAACGTGGAAGAGACCCTGGTGGGGTCATCATTTGGTACAAAGACTCATCACATGTTTGGCTTAAACTTAAAAAGGCATCATAGACTGTGATAAGGACCTTTACATCTGTGCAGCCTACATACCTCCATCAGAGTCTCCGTACTACAAGGACAATCATTTTGATCAGCTTCAGATGGAAACCAGCCAATTCCACACCCAGGCGAATGTGATGTTATGTGGGAGATCTAAATGCAAGGACAGGTTCAGAACTGGACATTATAGATACCCACAGGAATAACCACATACTGAAAGCCAACACACATCTAACCCCCACCACTACAACATGGAACAGTCCGGACAGTACAGTCAACAAAAACGGTAAGGAGTTAGTGTGTCTCTGTTGAGGCCTGGGTCTGTATATGCTTAATGGTAGGATCTGAAGGGACTCTTTAGGTAAATTTGCATACTGCTCAGCTTTTGGGGCTAATGTAGTCGACTATGCCATTACAGACATGGACCCCTCCTACATATGTGCATTCACTATCAGACCACAGTCTACCTTATCAGACTACTGTCAAATTAATGTGTTCCTAAAGAAAATCCAACACCATAGAACAGAACAAGGGCCTAGCAACCTGTTCAAACTAAACCCAACATACAAATGGTCCCTAAAATATGAGTCCGAATTCCTTAGTGCAATTAGCTCCAAAGAAATGTCCAACCTAATCAATAGATTTCAAACAGCACTGTTTATGGCTAACAAGATCAACGTAAATTCTGCAGTACAACAAATAAATTACATTTATCAAAGGTGCTCAAACAAAGCAAATTTATTCTGTACTAACAAGAAAACTAAACTTAAAACTGGGGATGAAATTTGGTTCGATAAAGAATATAAATTTAAAAGAAAACTACTCAGACAGATCTCTAACCAAAAACAAAGATAGACACACAAATCTGAAACCAGACAAAACTATTGTGAAGCACTCAGCGATTATAAAAATACAATACACCACAAAAAGCAACAACACCTAAACCACTCTCTTAATGAAATTGAAGACTCAATTAATAATAATCAGTTCTGGGAAAAAGGGAACAGTCTGAATAAACAACACAGTCAGGACATAGCCATACAAAATGGAGAATTTTGGAAAGACTATTTTAAAAACTTATTCAAAGAAATTTCTCCAGAAAAGCATGCAAAATAAACTGTCAATTGGAATCTACAATAAAAAATAACCAAAACCATTTAGACTATAAGATTAGCAGAGAAGAATTGGCAGATGCACTTAAGAAACTAAAACCCAGAAAGGCATTTGGTTTAGACAACATTAGAACAGAAATGCTGAAGCACAGTCCAGCAGTAATACAAGAGGCCTTGTTAAAACTCTTCAATCTGGTTCTGCAATCTGGCTATTTTCCTGACACCTGGAGTATGGGCTTAATACACCCATTATATAAGAGTGGAGACAAATTCGACCCCAATAACTACTGAGGCATTTGTGTGAGCAGCAATCTGGGGAAGACTTTCTGCTGTATCCTGAACGCCCGGATACAGACCTTTCTTACCAAGCACAATGTCTTGAGTAAGAGTCAGATTGGATTCCAACCAAACCATCGCACCACCGACCACATTCACATGCTACACACAATAGTCAACCAGCACGTTTATCAAAAAAGCAAAGGCAAAATTGATGCATGCTTTGTTGATTTAAAAAAAAGCATTCGATTCCATTTGGCATGATGGTCTATATTATAAAATTCTACAATCCAGCATTGAGGGGTAAAATGTACAACACTATCAAATCTATGTATTCAGACAACAGGTGCGCAGTTAAAATTGGCAATAAAAGAACAGAATTCAAGGGTGAGGAGTGAGACAAGTCTGCAGTTTGAGTCCAACTCTGTTCAACGTTTACATTAATGAGTTAGCAGTGCTACTGGAACAATCTGCAACACCCAGTCTTACTATAAATAATTCTGAAGTTAAATTTCTTCTCTATGCTGATGATCTGGCGCTGCTGTCAGCTACTGCACAAGGGCTACAGTAGCACCTGGACCTGCTGGAGAACTGCTTTCAGAACTGGGCCCTGACAGTCAATCTGAAAAAAAAAACTAAAATTATGATTTTCCAGAAAAAAGCCAGATTAAAGGACACCAGATACACATTCACTCTGGGAAACACTACGATAGAACACACCCCACACTACGACTAACTCGGTCAAAAAAATTGTGCTTCAGGGGATTTTGGTCTGGCAGTGAATGCACTAAAAGAGAAAGCTAGAAGCGCATTCAATGCTATTACGGGCAAATTTACCCAAGTTGACATTCCTGTAACAATCTGGTGTAAAATCTTTGATAGTATTATAATGCCTATTACTCTGTACTGATGTGAGGTTTGGGGTCCACTCTGTCTGGCAGATTACTCGAGATGGGACAAACACCCCACAGAATCCCTGCATGCAGAATTCTGTAGAAACATTCTAAGAGTTCAGAGAAGAACACCTACTAATGCATGCCGGGCCGAAATAGGCAGATACCCCCTTATTTTACATATTGAAAAACGATCCCTCAAATTTTGGACTCCCCTAAATTCAAGATCCCCTAACACATTGCACATGAAGCCCTTAAAACCCAAGAGCTGATGCATAAAACCAGTCCCCTTTGTCAGATGGCTCTGAAACTCACAAACCCACTAACAACTAACAAACACCAGTTTCAGACCAGCACTGCTGAACTAAACCAAATCAGAATAAACCAAATCATAAAAGAAAGCAAAAATTCTTATTTGGACCATTGGGAAAATGAAAGTAAAAACCAAAGCAAATTGGAATGTTATCGGGCCCTAAACAGAACATATATTCTGGCAGAATATGTCACACTATTAGAGACCCAAAACAGAGACGGATCCTCACCAAATACAGATTCACTGATCACAGTCTGGCCATCGAAAAAGGCAGACACAGACAAACATGGCTTCCAAAGGAAGAACGATTCTGTGCTCACGGTGACACGGGTGAGGTCGAGTCAGAGACACACTTTCTCCTTCACTGTGAGAAATGTACAGAGGTGAGAGAGAAATACCTCCGCAAATTCTCAAACCTCATGCCACAGTTTTCCAGTTCAGCAGAAACAGATCAGATGCTGGTGTTACTGGGGGAGGACTATCATGCATCAGTTGCAGCGAAATTCATTTTTGAGATGCACACCCTCAGAAACCAATCACTGCCTTAATGTACTTCAATCACAGTACTTTTATTTTCATAATGTCCTGTTAAATGCTTATTTTATTTTATTTTATTAATTACCTGGCACCTTATTTTAATTCTATCTTTATTGTTATTTGTTACTATTTTATTATTATTATTTGTCTTGTCATTATCTGTTTTGTGTATTAATTCTTTGGCAATATTGTATGTAAACACAATCATGCCAATAAAGTACATTTAAATTGAAATTGAGAGAGAGAGAGAGAGAGAGAGAGAGAGAGAGAGAGAGAGAGAGTTAAGTCACAAGAGGTGTCATTTGTGAACATGTGCTAGAAGAAATTAATTTATTGAGGTTTATGCTGAAACAAATAATACTAATCTGCCAATGGATCAAGACAAAATATCTATAAATATTTTAATTAAAGATACATTCCATGAAAACAAATCGTATGTTGCTTTGCTTAAGTTTATCTTGTTTTAACGATGTGTAGATGGTTTTTACTGGAAAGCATGGTAAAAATACTGATTAAGAAGAAGCTTTGCTTGTAGCAAATTCCAGTTTACGCACAGACACATTAACACCAACTTTCACACTGCTTTGTCGTGTACAGTTAACAAGTCTTTTTCAACTAAGATACCTTGTCAGTTAAACCCGCGTGTATATGTATGTGTTTGAGTATCAGTGTGTTTTTTGTTTGTTTTGTTTTTAGGATTAAGAGTGTGCATCCTGTAAACCAGGCAAATTAGACTTTGCACTTCCCTGTCTTATCACTCATTAGCGTGTGTGCGTGCGTACGTGTGTATCCCCCAAACCAATGCCCCATTCATTCAAATGAGAATAAAAAGACGGCAAGATAGACAAATATAATATTTTGACCTGGTGGGGGCACTGTTGTCTCAGATTTAAAATGTACGGACAGAACAACTCAACATAATGAAACACATTCACGTGTGTGCGCGTACACTTTAAATCACCGCTCTTTTACAGGAGCAGTGTCAGCCCAAGCCTTTGCAGCTGCTGCTGGAATGAAAGCATTGAGGTCCCAGAGCCACACTGAATTCATCTGATTACCACTGCTCTTGCCAGAACTCACTTTCTCTTTTTCACACATTCTCTCTTTCTTTGCTTCTAGTCATTCGCTCTGGCTGTCCTCTGCTTTGGTGGTGAAAGCATGATTACATAAAATGTCATTTGTGAGCAAAATGTAGAACATCAAACCCCTATGATGAATGACAAGATACCTTAAGTTCTGCAGCTTATTCATGAGCATGACCGCTAAGATAACATTATGTACTATGTGTGTTTTCCTTTGAGTTATTGTGTGTGTTTGGGTGGTTTGCTTAGACATTTTTTTTAGGTTAAACACTGGTTAGGTCCCACATAGCAAAATTCAGTTGAATCAACGTTGAAATATGGTTTGGCAGAAATGTTGAAACTACGTTGAAGCCTAACATTGATCCGATGTTGAAAGTGTCCCCTCTACTTTTGTGTTGAATCAACATCAGATTTTCAACCATACTGACATTTAATCAATGGTGATTCAACCATCATCTAAATGAGAATCTACATTTAAATTTCAGTGGATTTTATGTTGAAATAATGTTACTTAATCAATGGTGAATCAACCATCATCTAATGAGAATCTACAAATCAATTTAAGTTGATTTTATGTTGAAATAATGTTACTGAATCAATATTGGTTCAACCATTATCTAAAAGGTATAAAATTAATTTATATGCATTAATATATATATATATATATATATATTAAAATGAGTGATGGGCATTGTATCTTGCAGAACAATCAACATCAACCTCCATTGAAAATACACTCTATTTAGCAGTAGGCCTAAGACTGCCACCAACAATAGGACTAACCGTATAATAACAACAGACACATTTTGGATTCATTTAGTTATATGGATAAAAACATTTATTAGATTTTTTAAGATTTTTTTTCTTTTTTTTTAATGCAACAAACAAAACATGAAGAACAAGGGGTGATGCTATGTGTGTGAGTGGGCTTGTATGTGTGCAGGGCCATAGCACATCTGAAGAGGACACTGTGGGAGAGAAGCAGAGACAACATGTCAGCACTCACGATGAAACATTTTGCAGAGCAACTTATGCAACAGCTATTTAGTAATATTAGGAATATCAAATTCACTTACATCTAATTTTTCTTTAAGCCTCCTGCACGCCAAGGGGCGTAACGTAGCCAGTTCTTCACGATGTCACTGAAGGCCTGCTGTGTGAGCTTCCTGTCACACTGCCGAGAAGCAACTGAAAGACATGAATCCAAAATGGTTGTTTTAGGAATGATAAGATACTCATTGCATCAGTTGGGTTGAAATAACTTGTTGCCAGCTGAAAACAGCACAAGGAATATTAAGTTAAACTCACCAAACATGCAGTCTTGCAGGCAAGTTTCCCTAAATGGCAGCTTGGCCTCACTGTGTTTGTACGCTTTCCCTGCCCAACTAAATTTACAGGCCAGGCCGTTTGTTAAGGCTGCTGCCAGCATCCTCCTGATCATGCAGGTCGAGCTGGTGCCTCCCACCATGGCCAAGCGGACAATCTATTGAGATGTGAGGAAAAATGGATTTAAGTACAATTCCAGTTTGCCTGTTGATGTAACTCAATTGGAACACTGGTGTTAAAGGTCCGACCATGCGGAACATGGATAAAAAACAGTGAAATGTTAAAATGTTGAAAATGTAGAAATGTTGGGAAATCCATTACAGGAACATGACTCTCCATGAGCTAGGGGAAGGTGTAACATCTGTCTATGCATGTTTAATAACATCTAGAGGACATAAGCTTTCAGAAAATGTAAGTTTTGAGTGGTATATTGGATTTCCCTAAATAGTAGAGACCAAAATGTAAAGTCTTTCTACTTGATTCACAAGGCTGAATCTCGATAATGACCGGCGTTCTATACATTATCCCTTACTTAACATTCTGATCAATGTTCAGCATGGTCAGACCTTTCAAAAACAATTGGTTTTGTTGGATTATGGGGTAGGGGGTGGGGTGCGCAGTAAGGCCCAACAGCACCTGGTAAGGCCCGCCTAATATGCAGAATGTCTCATTATGCAGCTCAGTTTATCAAACAAATTACCATCTTTTGTCGGACTGCCTCTGTTTTTAAGAGGGCTTCGGCCTCATTAAAGTCCTCCTCGTTTGTGATAGGCAGCTGGACGGGAACGGCTCTCGGCTTGTGGCTGGTCCACTAGCTGGGGTTCTACCCTCGGCCATTTCCCCATGATGAACTGCACATCTCGTGAAAGTTCCTTCACCACCACTAGCACTTCGGCAAGCATCCCTGTCATCTTTTGGATGGCGAGGTCTTAAACAAGGGTAAAAACAAATTGTCATGAGATAAAAATGTGCAAAATACTTCTGTGGTTACATAGCACAACATTTTCTAATAGACTTGCCTTTCAAAAGCTGCCCATTTTCACCTTGTGGGGCACGAAATGGGGTGTGCATGGTCCCATACGGTGATATACTGGCACCTGCAAAACAAAGATATTAATTTATATATTGGGACCATCAACAAAACTTTGAGAGGGCAGATTGTGTTGTCAGCTACCAAAGGACGTCATTTTATGTCATGCTATGTCAATTTCATTGTGGAATTCTGTGTCCACGGCTGTACAAAAAGTGTTGCTGGAAGTATGGCATCATACCCTCTCTCTGTGGGTATCTTATTATGATGATGATTATCATTAGCTGTAGTATTAGTATTATTAATATTAGATAGATAGATAGATAGATAGATAGATATCTACTATTAATAATACTAATACTACGGCTAATGATAATCATCATCATAATAACCAGATACTAGTATAAATTAGAGCCCGACCGATAAAGGATTTTGAAGGCCGATACCGATACAAATATTTGTTGGTTTTAAAATCCGATAAACCGATATATCGGCCGATATTTTTTTTTTTTTTTTGCAGAAGAAATGCAGAAGGCATTTTTATAAATGTGTTAAGCCTTGTATTTTTTAAATAAGTTTTATTAATAAAGGCATATAACCAGTTTATTTGTAGTGCACTGACAATAGTTTTATATAATTCGTTTATTAATTAAATTATTAAAAAGACAAAAAGACCTTGAGATATGTTTGGTAATTGTACCTGAATTAATTTAAAATTAATTTGCTATATTTCAGATCAATATATTTGTTTTCCTTCATTTTAATTAACCCTAACTTTATTCTCATCTGAATTATAACTAATTGATTTCCGTATAAAATAATACTACTATTAAAAACACATTTGATTTTCTTTTTTAATCAATGTAGAATGTAACTTAAAAACAAACAGATTAGATTTTTGGTTGGGTGACAGTTGTAGGTTACAGTTTGACAAGAGTTTAGAGTGTGACAAAAGCACAATGTTGTGTTTTATTGTTTTATGTCCCTGTATGATGTCCACAAAATGACAGTATGTTTTTATGTTTCCACTGTTCGATCGCGCCACGCGCTCTCTCTCTCTCTCTCTCACTCACACACAAACACACACACACACAGTTTAATCGCGCCCGCGCCTCACTCTCTCTCTCACACACACACACACACAGTTTGATCGCGCCCGCACCTCATTTTACAAGTTTTCTGTTAACTTTGAAACGTTACGGATCTGATCCCTCCTCGCTAGTGACACACTCGGCTCGCACTTTTGCAACAATATCGTTGACTTGTTGTCACTACAGCAACTGTTTAAATTGTAGCTAGCGTTACCTGCTAGCTAACTAGCTCTAGCACTATTCACATAAATCAATCATGGTCATTCCCTTATTGAGTGATAAAGTTTCCATTTAACGACAAAGTGCCAAAACAAACAACATGTTTATTTTTATTTTTTTAAAACATAAGTCAGTTAAAACTTACCACAAGCAGGAGTGGGTATGAGCAGTCACTGGAAATGGCGCTGGCTAACTGCAGGTCTAACGGTAGCAGCTAGAAACTGATATGGACCGCTCCAAAGAAATATGTTTTTGGTTTCTTACTTGTTTTTTATTTGTTCTCTGTACAGGTTACACACATAACCTAAGATACATGTTAAAAAACCATCACAATCAATCGTCCAAGCATTGTGTTTAATTAAAAATATAATAATTAAAAATATATAAACCCCCTCATCTTAATGGTCTCACCTAGCAGTAACCGCCACTCCTCGTGCGTCCCGCCTGTTTAACTTTGACAGCATTGATTAAACATTGATCTAATGTTTGCAATTCAACCATTAAATTCAACCATAATTCAACGTGGATTCAATAACATTTTTTCAACTTTCAATTCTTCAGTGGTTGATTCACCAACACATTTCAACCATAACCATAAATCAACCATTTCAACCAAAATTCCATGTTGAAATAACATCTTCTGCTATCTGGGGTTACAAGGGTATTATGCTATAAATGTGGTTTGTGACATTTCTAGTGTCCCCACAAATCAAATTGCTTACACATACTAAACAATTTATATGTATTTATTTTTAAATGAAATTTTTGTTTTTTTTTGTTTAGGGGATTGAATCTATAGTTTGTTCAGTATAAAAATCATTAGGTCTATGGAACATCCTCATAAGGATAGCCACATCAATGTGTGTGTGTGTGTGTGTGTGTGTGTGTGTGTGTGTGTGTGTGTCATCTACTTGTGTGTAAGTTTGTGTATGTATTTGTGGCATGCCATTTATTTGTGTTAATTTCTGTTTATTTCTCACACCAGCGGCAAATCATGCCCTCTCTCTCTGCTTCCTCCTTGAGTCCGTTCCTGCTTTTCTTCCCCGGATGCCCCGTGCTGCTGCCGCCTCTCTTTCCTGTCCTCCTGCTCCTCCTCTCCTGTTCTCTCCCCACGGCCAAACAGCTGCTGGACACTCTTCACCCAGACACCTGTCCATTTATCATCAGTTTCTCTCTCTCTCTAAATGCACTGACATGAAAAGGTTTGGCCAACCTAATAAGCTGTCATCTTTTCCTAGAATTCTCTGCTCTAGCATTGAGCTATTGCCGTGTTTACCAACAGCCTAATGACCACATGACAATGCTCAGATGGACCCAGGAGATGATCACTCATGATGAGGAACATTATTTTTGGACATGCAAATTACATCTTGTTACCGTCATTTTATTCCCAGTATTTGTTGCCTGCAGCCATTGTTGCAGCAATGAGCGCATGTTTTACCGTTTTGTCCCATTATTGGCAAATACTGTAGACCATATTCCGCTATATAGTTTTCACCATATCACCACATTTTGTATGGATTACATTGTTTAAAATAGTCATTTCTAAAGAAAAGGGCAACTTAATAGTTTTTTTTATAGTCATTATTGCATATCAATGTCTTCACATCTGTTGTATGACTTTCTAGTTTCCATTGTAAATAATGCAAATGTGATGCCATTTCTACTATTATAGAAAATATCCAATGTGTCATAACTTGCATGCCATTAGCCAGAAAATCATCTCAAATCAAGATGTTTTATAAGAGAATCATATCATAATAAGAGGGGCACCACCCAACTTTGAATAGCTTTATAAAGGATTGCAATCTTGCCGTTCAAGGTTGAATTGAGATTGCAAACGTTTACTTTGAAGTACGCTTCCATTAGCAGCACTGAACATTCATATGGCATGTGTCATACCTGCATTAAGTATTTATGACCGTTTTACAGAATTAGCTGCAAGAAGAATGATTCATATGCTCTTTAGAGTGAAAGGGTCATTTTTACTAATTGAAAATGAATGAATGTGTGTGTTGAGTTTTTTTTCACCCTGTTCCTCAGACTATGCTGTCTTATGACATTAAAATATTTTTACTTTTGCACATGACTTGTAATACATTTTAACATTTGCATTACGTAACCGTCTACACTTAGAAGCTTGATCAAACGAGATCAGGTTGTGCAGTACTGTAGCTCAACAGAGTTCAATATAGAGTATAGCATTTGAAATGCAAAGCACTGTGGCACCGAAGAGCATGCAAGTCAACACATCAGCCGAGAATATCATAGAGTTGCAACAAAGTTATGTGTTTGCTTTAGCAATTGCATTTTTCATGTCACATTAGCTTTTTCATGTTACTATAAGTTAGGTTTAGGGTAGGTAGGTTTTGTTGATTTAAAGCATTTTTAATAAAAACCTCATCTGTTTGGGAGAAAAGTGATCAAAGTGGCCAAGCAGTCAGGCTGATGAAGGATTCAATGTTATGCAGTGCTAGACTGAACCATTGACTGCTGTGCCATACAGGAACAGTGTCTTGAATTGAATTCTAGAAGAAACTCTCAGCCAGAGAAGAAGTATGATGAGTGAATTTATAGAAGTTAACAAGTCAGCAGCATTTTGGATGTGCTCAAGTTTACATATGGGGAATACAAGCAGTCCAGGGCTACACTGACTGAGACCTGAACATGAAACTGAGCACTGTTTTTTACATTTATATTTATGCATTTGGCAGACGCTTTTACCCAAAGCGACTTACAGTACAATTATTACTGGGACAATCCCCCCGGAGCAACCTGGAGTTAAGTGCCTTGCTCAAGGACACAATGGTGGTGGCCGCAGGGATCGAACCAGCGACCTTCTGATTAACAGTTATGTGCTTTAGCCCACTACGCCACCACCACTCCAATGATTTTGAAAAAGCTCCTTGTTTTCCAAATCGTGTGCATACATGTCGGCAAGCTCAGAAATATTTTTTTTTGGCAAACTCACAATGATGGGTGAATTGAGAAAATTTAGAATTAAAAAGTTTTTACTGGATGTAATTATATTTTTAAATAAATATTAATAATAATGAATGCAAAGTACATTTTGTCCCTATGATAATGTTATTTAGTAGTTTTTTCAATATTTGTGGCAAATGGTACAGGGTCATCGTGTCACCTGCAGCTTGCAAATTAGCCAGGCTCTGTGTCTTAGTGAAAGTGCATCTGTCACAATAATTCATAAAAAAAAAAATATATATATATTTTTTAATTTATGCGTTCATTATTTTAATAATTTAAGCTTTAATTTAAGCAGACAGCTTGCTTCATGTATTTGGTTCAATAACAGTTCAAGAGGGTAAATTAAAATGTTCAACCGTGTTGTAAATTAATGTATTTCTGTGAGTTTACTAACACTTTTGAATAATGACATTTAATTTTCTAAAACAAATTTCTTAAGTTGTCCATTCACCTTATGAATAAATTTATGTTTGTTTCTGCATTTACTGGGCATTTACCATTTAAGCGCTGGCTGAAATTACGTTTTGGGTACATTTGGCAAGTGAAACCTTTGGACCAGGCATGCGGTTATTTGTATTTATGTACACTACCTGTCAAAAGTTTGGATACACTTGATTTAATTTATGTTTCGAATGATCTTAAAAACATTTTAATGTAATGTCTTATGCTTATTGAACATTGTGTTGTAGTTAAATCTAAATATAAAGGGCCTATATGAATTTCTTTACAAAACTAACATTTTAATTTATTTTCAATTTGGATAACATTTTTTAAAATGGAACTCCTGGAAAACTGTTTAAAAAGGATCATAGGTCATTCCAATCCATGTTGGTTGAGAGAATATCCAGTGTGTAGAACTGGAATCTGCAAAGGATGGTTATTTTAAAGAATCTAAAATATAACATTTGATTTAACATTTTTGCTCACTACAAAATTCCCATAATTCTATTTGTTATTTTATAGTTTTGCTGAATTTTCAATTATACTATGTGTGAAAATGGTAACAATGAATTCAATGAAATTACTAGGTTTCCAAATTTTCGACTGATATTATATATGTATTACTGTAAATTCCCCAAATAAACACAAAGCAATTGTTCTTTGTTCTCTTGCTTATTTTTACAGTAGTTTTCACACTGTTCCTCTGTATCTATCTTGTACGATCTCCCTATTTTTTTAGAGTGAAGAAGCAGGCAAAACGGCAGTTTGGATCTCTGTGCTGATAAATCTCAGAGTGGTTAGGTTATGTTGTGATTACATGTCCCATTCATCGCCTAGTGTCACATTCATCTCCGTAGACCATCAGGGACTCCAGTGACCTTTCTTGCTGTTCTGATATGTAATACGCTACTGATGGCCTATGTTTGTTACCTGCTCGCATCCATGAAAATATGAACACATGAGCACACTGAAAAAATTCAGAGTGGCATTTTGCAAACAGGTGGAAACGTAATTGTCATCTGCTAAAAAAATTATGATAGCAGTTTTGTCTACACTTATTTGCCATTTTTTAAATTACTTTGGCTCCTGTTGGTTAAATGTACTTTTAATAGATGCATGAAGTCAGTTCCCCCCAAGTTGTGCTCAAGCAGAGTAACCATATGTGTAGTTTTGCAAGTTTATTTTTGTGAAATGTTTTGCTAGAAAAAAAAATTGTTGTGCTTTTTATATATTTTTTTTTGTATCTTTATAAATAAATGACATTTGATCCATGTACACTGGCGGACAAAAGTTTGGAATAATGTAAAGATTTTGCTCTTATGGAAAGAAAATTACCAAAGTGGCATTCAACTGATCACAATTTTGCAATTTGAAAACAATTTTCAGAACTTTTTAACTACTTCATAGAGCTCTCACCAAAAAATCCTCCATGTGCAGCAGTGACAGTTTTGCAAATCCTTGGCATTCTAGCTGTCAGTTTGTCCAGATACTCAGATGAAATTTCACCCCACACTTTCTGTAGCACTTGAAATAGGTGTGACTGTCTTGTCAGGCACTTCTCACGGACCTTACAGTCTAGCTGATCCCACAAAATCTCAATGGGGTTAAGATCCAAAACACATTTTTCCAATTATTTGACCTTAAGACAATATTGACCTAAGACATACCAGTCTGTTGCATACTGTGGCAACTCAAAAACAAAGACAATGTTAAGCTTCTTTTAACTAACTAAATAGCTTTCAACTGTGTTAGATATAATGGCAAGTGATTTTCTAGGACCAAATTAGCAATTTAGCATGATTATTCAAGGATAATGTGATTGAGTGATGGCTGCTGGAAATGGGGCCTGTCTAGATTCGATCCGTCAAATAGTTTTTTCAAATAGTTTTTTATATCAGTAATGTCCTGTCTATACTTTGTGTTCAGCTGAATGTCACCTTGGTGAATTTAAAGTGCCAATTTCCTTCCAAAATGTCAAAATCTGAACATTATTCCAAACTTTTGGCAGCCAGTGTGTGTGTGTGTGTGTGTGTGTGTGTGTGTGTGTGTGTGTGTGTGTGTATCTATCTATCTTATCTATCCACTGACCATCTTATTAGGTACTCCTGTACACCTAATAATTCATGTGATTAGCCTTATTGGAAGAATTGCAAAGAAAATCAACTTTTGAAACCGATAACAAAAAAGAAAAGGTTAGAGTGGGCAAAGAAACAGACATTGGACAACAGATTGGAAAAGAGTGTTATGGATCTTAACTCCGTTGAGCATTTGTGGGATCAGCTAGACTGTAAGGTGCGTGTCAATTGCCAGACAAGACAGCCACATCTATAGCAAGTGCTACAGGAAGCGTGGGGTGAAATATCATCTGAGTATCTGGACAAACTGACAGCTAGAATGCCAAGGATCTGCAAAGCTTTGAAGTAGTTTAAGAAGTTCTGTTTTTTTTTTTTTACACATTGAAATAGTTGTTTTTCACTTTATTAATGTCCTGACTATACATTGTGATCACTTGAATGCCACTTTGATGAATAAAAGTACCAATTTCTTTCCATAAGAACAAAATCTATACATTATTCCAAACTTTTGGCCATGTGTGTATGTATGTATGTATGTATGTATGTATGTGTGTATATATACATATATTTCCCACTGTTTTTCCACTGAGGAGAAAGTTGTTAAACAATGCACCAGTCTCGCTCACCTCTTTAAAATCAAACAGATGCTCCACAACTACAAAGATCAGAGGTAAACTGCATGTGTATGTATAAACACACAAACATCATTATTAGACAGCCACTTTAGAACGATGCCTGTATATCTTTGCAAGGGTCAAGGTAAGGTCTGTAGTTTAAACATACATTATGTTGCTGTTTCTAATTAAGATACCAGCCATTTTAAGTACTTGCCAAATCCATTCTTGCAGTTAGTGCTGATTTTGGACCATGTGTAAAAAATACTTAGTCAAGAGTGCTCTCCCCTCTCCCCTCTTTAAATACAAACATTATTCATGATATTTATGAGTGATCATAAATGCCATAGATATCCCACAGGGAAGTTTGTACATATCGAAACATTGATGTCTGAAATCATTTCCTGTAGTCATAAAAGTCATACCCTTCCAGTTATTACCATACAGGTACTTCAAAAGTACCCGTATGGTACCAAGTTGATACGAATATTAAAAAGATCTATTTACACTAGACCTTTTGCAATACTTGTAGTGCAGATTACAGACTCAATTTGGTACACATGTGCAATGCTATGTAATGTGGCTAAACTGTCCAATAAACATACAAATTTAGTCAGAATGTCTGTCTATAATACGAGAATAGCTTTATTTTACATTTCATTACTTTTTCCATGTCTGAATGTTTTCTGAATTCTTGATGCTGTTGTTAGGCTTACCTGAAAATTCACTGTTTACTTTATTTGCATATTTGTTCTGTTGTCTTTATTAGTTCTATTGCTTGTAATGTGTTTGTTATTATATCGCTGGTTGTTTACTTGTCATGAATAACCCTACTTCCAGTAGCACCCACAGCCAGACATGTGGAGAAGGTGTATACGTACAGGTGATTATGAGTGATAATGGGCACATGTATGTCCACATGATTGTGAATGCCAGATGCGATGCAGTTTAATAGGCTGATAAATAAATGAGTGCTACGTGTTGTGTTTGGAAGATGGTAATCATACAGATCTGAAACACAGCCTGAGGGTAAATGCCACAAGACACACACACATACCTCAGCATTCACACAAATAAACATGCATAACTCATAACTTAAACCAAATGACTGACAAACAGTTCTGACTTAAAAAAAAAAAACCTCTAAACACACACAGCTGGTTTATAATTTGCGGAGCACCGAATGTACTCATCACGCCATCTCTAAGAGTTCTCGGGGCATTTTCTCAGTGCCACAGTTCATCTGTCAATCACTCCCCCATCCAGGACTCAAATAAAATTTGAATATGTTTTTCATAATTGTGTTTTTGTCTATGGCCCCCCCTGCTGCTCGCATAGCCCACAGTCAAATTTTACATTTATACATTCATTTTAAAAAGAAAAGAAACAAACTTTATTTCTGCGCTTAAAACTTCTTGAGTATAAACCAAAATAAAACATGTCTTCTGTGAACCTTCATTCAGCAGACAGCTGCTAGCAATTTAAATACAAATTCACACATGGGATTATGCTTTTTTTAAAGAGGCAAAGAAGGAGAGAGACAAAGATGGAGAGAGAGTGTTTTCTGTTCGTTAATATAAAGTCAGGAGGTGATGGACCTGCTGGGCTCCTTTCAATGTCCACTGCCTTGAAATTATTGCAGAACGATGCTTTAAATAAACTCAGATGTCTGCTAGCAATACTGCGACATTAGAAATTGTATAGATTTGTGTACTTTTGCACCAGTTGTTCTACATACCAATTCACATACTATTGTCACGATATGGGAAATCAGGAGAAGGCAGACAGAAGGTAGGATCCAAACGCGGCTTTATTGGAACAATAAATAAACAAAACACGGGAACAAAGGAAAGGTCCACAATGGGAAAACAGAGACAAAACCTTGAAAGGACACAGGGGCATCAACAAGGGGAACAGGAACCACGAACGGGAGAGTAGTCACAGGGAACTTGGGCTGGAAACAGGGAGCTAACAGATACATCCATACACAAACACTCATGAACAAACAACGACCGACAGAGACTGAACAAACAGACAGGGTTTAAATACATGAACAGGGAGACGGGAACCAATGAACAAACAGAACTCAAACAAGATAACAAGGTGATAAACTAAAACCCAAAGACAACTAACGAGGGCAGGTGAAAACAATGAACAGAGCACACGAGCGCTGACAAGAAAACTATGGAAGTGCAAAAGGGACAAAAGTGAAAACTAAGGAATATAAAAGTGACAAAAGTGAAAAACAAAGGGCAACAGTGAAACAAGACAAGGTAATAAAAGAAACTACAAAGGACTACAAAAACCAAAACAGGAAACAGGAGCTAAACTAAACTTCAACATAAAAGCACAAAACAAAAGACAACAGTGAACATGACAGAACCCCCCCTCAAAGGATCGGATTCCAGACGATCCTAAAAAATAAATGACAAAAAACCACAAGAAACAAAGTGAGGGCACCAGGGGCAAACAGACAGACCAAAGGGGGCACAAGGGGCAATCAGGAAATCCGAGGTGGCAATAGGGGCAAATAGGCAGTCCATGGGGGCACAAGGGGCAGGTAAGCAGTCCAGGAGCAATGAGGGGCAGACAGGCAGTCCCGGGGGCAACGAGGGGCAGACAGGCAGTCCAGGGGGCAACAAGGGGCAGACAAGAAAAAGGGACCGGTTCGGGGGGCCTGGGAGGTGGCCACAGGACAGAGGCCGGTTTAGATGACCCGGGGGCTGGCCATTTGGCAAGGGCCGGTTCAGGGGACCTGGGAGGTGGCCACAGGACAGGGACATGTCTTGGTGGTCTGGGAGGTGGCCGTAGAGCAGGGGCCGGTTCAGGGGACCTGGGAGGAGGCCATCGGACAGGGACAGGTCCCGGAGGTGGAGCTGAGAGGGGCTCTGGGGACGAAGCTAAGGGAGGCTCAGGAGGCGGAGCTGAGGGAGGCTCTGGAAGCTCAGGAGACGGTGCTGAGTAAGGCTCAGGAGGGGGAGCCGAGGATGGCTCAGGAGGTGGAGCCGAGGATGGCTCAGGAGGTGGAGCCAAGGGCGGTGGCGCCGTAGGCAGCTCTAGAGGCAGACACCTGGAAGGCTCTGGAGTCTCTGGGCGCAGATCCATAGGAGGCTCGGGAGGCGGAGCCGTAGGAGGCTCGGGAGGCGGAGCCATAGAAGGCTTGAGAGGCGGAGCCCTAGAAAGCTCTGGAGTCTCTGGGGGCAGAGCCGTAGGAGGCTCGAGAGGTGGAGCCGTAGGAGGCTCGAGAGGCGGAGCCCTAGAAAGCTCTGGAGTGTCTGGGAGCAGAGCCGTAGGAGGCTCGGGATGCTTGAAAGGTGGAGCCCTGGAAGGCTCGAGATGCTTGAGGCGGAGCCCTAGGAGGCTCGGGAGGAGGAGCCGTGGAAGGCTCGGGAAGAAGAGCCGTGGAAGGCTGGAGAGGCGGAGCCCTGGAAGGCTCGAGAGGCTTGAGAGGCGGAGCTCTGGGAAGCTCGGGAGGCGGAGCTCTAGGAAGCTCGGGAGGCGGAGCCCTGGGAGGCTCGGGAGGCGCTGACACTTGGACGGGCATGACCACTGGCGCTGGCTTTTGGACGGTCATGGCTACTGGCACTGGCTCTTGGACGGTCATGGCTGCTGGCACTGGCTTTTGGACGGTCGAGGCTACAGTCGCTGGCTCAGGGACGGTCGAGGCTACAGGCGCTGGCTCAGGGACGGTCGAGGCTACAGGCGCTGGCTCAGGGACGGTCGAGGCTACAGGCGCTGGCTCAGGGACGGTCGAGGGCTCAGGCTTGCTCACAGCGGCATGTGTGGGCTTGGGCTCGCTGACCGTGGCTGACGTTGGCCGGGAGACGGAAGCCCGTCTTCTTTTCCTCCTCCGGGCGGACGAAGTCGACCGTGCTGGCTCATGGACGATGACAGGCGTGGGGGCGAGCTCGCTGACCGGTGGGGTAGGTGGAAGAGGACGAGCCAAGCACGACTGGAGGGTCACCGCTGTGGGAGGAGAGGCAGGATCCTCAACCACACCCACAGTAAACAGCGAGCCGCATACCAGAAGTGTCTCCTCCATGAACTCGCATAGCATCCAGCCACGCGTCGTCGGGGGCAACCGCTCTTGGAGCGAACCGGTCAGGCTAGCCTGGAAGAACACCACCAGGGAGGAGTCAGGAAAGTCGGTGGCGCTCGCTAGGTACAGGAAGTCCCTAATGTGATCCTCCACCGGGCGGCTTCCTTGCTTCAGGTCCAGGAGGCGGCAGCTTGCCCGGAGAACCGCTGGATCCATTGTTTGGTCAGTCGTTCTGTCACGATATGGGAAATCAGGAGAAGGCAGACAGAAGGTAGGATGCTATGCTTTATTGGAACAATAAATAAACAAAACACGGGAACAAAGGAAAGGTCCACAATGGGAAAACAGAGACAAAACCTTGGAAGGACACGGGGGCATCAACAAGGGGAACAGGAACCACGAACGGGAGAGTAGTCACAGGGAACTTGGGCTGGAAACAGGGAGCTAACAGATACATCCATACACAAACACTCATGAACAAACAACGACCGACAGAGACTGAACAAACAGACAGGGTTTAAATACATGAACAGGGAGACGGGAACCAATGAACAAACAGAACTCAAACAAGATAACAAGGTGATAAACTAAAACCCAAAGACAACTAACGAGGGCAGGTGAAAACAATGAACAGAGCACACGAGCGCTGACAAGAAAACTATGGAAGTGCAAAAGGGACAAAAGTGAAAACTAAGGAATACAAAAGTGACAAAAGTGAAAAACAAAGGGCAACAGTGAAACAAGAAAAGTTAATAAAAGAAACTACAAAAGGACTACAAAAACGAAAACAGGAAACAGGAGCTAAACTAAACTTCAACATAAAAGCACAAAACAAAAGACAACAGTGAACATGACAACTATCTATTTTAAGTATGTGAGATTAACTCTTACATTGATTACTATTTCAGCTTCACCTCAGAAAACTGTTGCCTGGTTCCCTCCCCATATTTTTTGTCTCTTTCAAAGCCTTACTCTTGATAAATAAAATCAACTCCACTTTTTCAAATGTATTGGGCAGGAATCTGTAATTTCCTTTTGTTTATGTTGTGGGAATAACCATGCAGTCATACAGTATCCGCCAGCTGACCTACAAGCAGGTTGAAGCATATTGTGTGCATATTGTGTTGCCATTTCCTCTTTCTCTCTATCTTCCTTGCTGTCTCTCTATTTCTCCAGTGAATATTAAGGCGAATGCGAGGATAGATGGATAGATTAGATGGATGAGGGTGTCAGCATGAGGGATGAGTGGAGGGAGGTATGCTGATAGAACTGATGAGAATATTAGATGGAGGTATGATGTTCAGATGACTGAGAGGTAAAAATGCTATTCACAAACACCACGGAAATAATTGATTAAATATCAGAACTCACAGAGGTGGAGTGAAGGAATCAAAGGATTGTTCGCACCCGGTGCGAACCCAAAACCCAGTGAGCTACCTATGGAGGCAGCAGTTTAAGGCATTTTAGAACATTCCTAATACAAAGGCTGTTCTAATTATGCTGTGTTGTATGATTTTAGCCAAATTCAAACACTGTGTCCTAATAAGAGACAATAAGATTCCAGCTACAAGCAGTTTGTCTGTCCAAACTGAACACAATAATGCTGCATTATGTAGCACAAACGCAGTCAATCTAAATATATTTTATGTTTTTGGGCTGCCACAATGCCTTGAAAATAGGAACTAAATGATTTACACAATGTCCTGTAACTGGAGTTAATTTAATTTAGCAGATGTGGATGCTTTGTATTTTTAAGCTTATTAGCGCATCACACTGTTAGCTAAGCAATGTGGTAACGTCAAACTAAATGGCACTTCCAGCGTTTAGGTCATTTGCAGGGAAAACTTCAAATTTAATATCAGATGACATGTATATCAACCATTTGAATGTATAATCATAGACACCTGCATGTAAAGTCCAGGCATCAGAAAATGTTCATTCTAAACAAGTTTTCATCCATTTTAGTTACGGACGTGACTGAAATAGAAATGGGTTTTTGGGAAACTGCACACTGTGTGAATTGAAAAGCATAATCCAGAAATAACACTAGACACATAACGTAGAAGTATTGGCACTCCTAAGAACAAGTAATATTAAAGTTTTATTCATTGTGGTTTTCACATAAATGGGGAAAAACATCATTCCCTGTCTGTCGCTCACTCAACGGTGTGTCGAATGAAGCGACACTGGGGGTCTTTCTTGAAGGCCTCGGTTACCACTGAACTTGAGAAAAGGCCAAAGAGAAATTGGCAGACAGAATTATCATGTTCCTCAGAGTTTAATTTCTCTAAAAGCGCACACACAGCAGGCGTTGAACGTCCTTTTCAGGACGCATCTTTTTAAAGATGCCCTTCCGCCTCTGTGTAGTTCCTGGATGCGGTTGATATCTCTCCACTCCTGACGGTCATGGACGCTGCCTCGTGTGTTTGGACCACTATCAAACTTAGGCGGCATTTGTGGATGGTTCTTGTTCTCACTGCCACTCCAGCCGCCCCCCGCGTTGCTCTTTCTTCCCACGGGATTGAGGACAACCCGGATGGCGATGGAAGCGATTTGGGGATGGTAGCGGGCTCGGTTTCGCCGAATAAATCCCCACGAACCACCCGCCCCACGACACAATCGTTGACCTCCATCCAGGCTCGAGGTGACAGTGGCTCGCCTCACAGCCAGTCTGACTACTCCCTCGGACCCGCCGAGCTGGATGATGAATACGGCACTACATCGGAGAGCATCCCGTCGTCTAACACAGAAAACTCAACTTGGCTACTGCCTTCGGGTTGGCCCGTACATCTAGACAATTGGTTCCTTGGGTCCGGGCGCCGCTCACAGCCACGTCCAAATGTCAGCCAGCTCCGCCTCAACCTGGGCCCTGCTCTCAGCCCCAGTGTCGAGTGCCCTGCAATCTTTCGGACGTCCTTGAGGACCCGGAAGGCTCCCAAGGAGACGGTGCCCCATTTACTGAGCCACCACCCCCCCCCCCCCTCCCCCCTCCCTCCTCCCTTTTACATGGTGTCACTATGCCTTTTATACATTGCATAAATGTTTTTTGCGCCACCACCCCACTCAAAGCATATAAAGGGACAGCACTCCTCCTTCAGCTCGACAGATAAAAGAGGTGCGAATTTTAGTGTTACATGCATACTCGAAAATGGGTTGTTACGCCCTTGGGTGCACCCCTCATGTTAGGTCTGAACATAGTTGCTCTGAACTGAAAATCTATCGCCATTGAAACTATCAAAATCACTTGCTAGTCAAATTCCCGTGTGGATCACTATTTGTTTCTGTTTATGCTGAGTGCTCCAAATCAGTTACTTTTGAGGTTAGGATGCTCCCTTAGAAAGCAACTGAATATGTAGGCAATAGGCAGCGAGGCAGCTCACTAGGTTTTCAAACAAAGCTACAGTGAGGCATGTGTGTACATTTGATGTTGTTTACATGACAAATACCATGTCCTTTTCATAAAGCATTACAATTTTAATTATGCCATTAGTGATCAGTTGTTGCATGCCATGCATCATGAAAGGGTGAAATTGATGACAAATCCATAATGCATGGAGGACACGTCTGTTTTTTGGTCTCTGTAAGATTATGCTCCTCAAACCTGTTGAAAGAACAGACGACTTCTCTCTCTTTCTCATTCTCTTACTATCTCTCTTGTTCTTCACTCTCAAAATCAATGGTTCCAATTAGAACTAAAAATGGTTTGACAGCCTGATCACACAGGATAAACTTTATAAGTTACAAACTTGTTCTTATGTAGTTCTTTCTTTCTAGTTAACCCATGACCTTAGTTATTTGTGCCATGCTCTATCAGTTGCAGATCAGCTACAGAACACCATTTATATTGCAGAGCTTAGTGTTCTCTAGAGCCATCTATTTGCTAATGATTTACAGTAAATGAAAATACATCCCTCACAATCCATTTTACTCCCAGATCACAACATAATTATGTGTGAAATAGGATATTAAACAAACAAAAAAAAAGAATAATAAATGTATGGTTGGATTGAATTTTATCCACCAGGAAGTTACTGGATCACAAGTTATAAAATTTTGATAACAGATTGAGAAGACATATTTTTGTTGTTTTTTTTTGTTTTTAGCATGATCAGTAAATCTTTAAATAATGTAAAAAAAATGTAAGCAACAGTGGATATATCGATATGCACCCGATATGCAATGTGCTAATGAGCTGACTGACCACTGGTGTTCAGTGAGAGGGCCTGAAGTTGACAGGATTGTGTGAGATTGGGTGGACTTTCTACAACAGAATGAAAGACATGCAGTAATGACTAAACTATTCAGGGCTTCCAATTAAAGCATCTCTTTTCAGGACTAGAGACTTTCAGCTGCGTTTTGCTTATTTATGTTGTTTTGTATGTTCCTGCTAAGCACTAATGATGTGTAATGTCCATCATATTAGGTAAGGAATAATTGACGACAGACCATAAAATTATTGAAAAATAATACACACCCGAGGTGGTAATGTGGTCACGACGCCTCGGATGTGCAATATTTTTCAATAATTCAATGGGCCAGAGTCAATTATTCCTCTTATACCATGGTTACCACACCTTAAGACATCGTTTAGGGTTTTATCTCAAGACATTTTCTGTTTATCATCCCTAAAACACTATTGTGAGTGGAACTAATTTCTTCTGCCATGGATTCAGCGTCTTGCTTTGATACAGTCTGTGCCTTCATTGCTACTTTAAAAATGTAACTTTTGAACTAGCAACAGAGGATTGCAAGGCTTGCGCTGCTTTACTGAAGCACTTACTGGAGTAATGAGGTAGTGTGTTTGTGTATGTGTGTGAGTTTTTTTTGAGGGATCGAAAGAGAGAAACTCAGAAACTGAAAAAGGTCGCTTCTGGGATTATCTTTTTGTTGCGGCTCTCGTCAGAAGTTTAATCACTTCACAAGCGGCATGATATAAGTTTAAGCATTTCTCGGCAGCAGCAAATGTTGCCATTTTTGTATGTAGCTTTTCATTTGTAAACCTTAACAACTGTTTTCAAACCTATTGAGATGCAGAAGTGTGCTGACATGATGGCTTTGTTTTTTACTTGTGATTAAGTGTGTGCGTAATGTATATACGTGTGTGTGTCCACGTGTGTGTGAGTGTAAGAGAGGGGGATCGCAAGTGTTTTTCCCACAGATATTTCATATAATATATAGACTGCTGTATTGATAATTTATTGATCTATTTATTGAGTGAATCTAGCTTTGATACAGCTCATGCCTGTTCTAAAATGTCACTTTAGAACTAGCAACTGAGGTTCCCTATCTGTCACTCACTCAACGTTTTGTTGATGTAATGACACTAGGGGTCCCCAGACAAATGGGTATAAAAGGAACTTCAAATTTTTTCTTCGGAGCCTAGTGGTTGTGTTCAGCGAGCTGAATCCCTCTGCTGTTCCATTCACCTCTAAAAAGCTGTGGATTTACAGCGCATTACAGCGGTATCTCGCCCTCGTTGACTGGTTGAGTGCAGAGAATGCCCCTGGGCACTAAGATAGTATTCTCTTCCTCTAAAAGAGTATATTTCCCTTCTAAAAGAGTGGCACTGATGGAGAGTGTCTTTTTAAAGATGCCTTTCCATCTGTGAATAATTCCTGGTTACGGTTGTTACCTCTCTGCTTCCGACGGCCACGATCGCTGCCTCACATGCTTGGGCACTGCACACTGTCTATGCGGAGACAGTGTTCATGGATAGGTCATGTTCTCACTGCGAGAACAGGATCATAGCAGCGTTACGGTCACGGCTTTCCTTCGTCCTCCGCTCTCACTATGGTGGGGCTGCCAGGTGGTAATCGGTGATTCCCCAGGTAGATAAGGCAGATGCTTTGCACCTGTGCCTGCAAAACGCTGCCATCTAGTGGTACCACCCTGCATGGCATGGCTCTCCTGCAGGTGCACTAAGTCAAGACACTAAGAGATCTGCACGAGGGTAGTTCTGGCCCTGGATTGATGCAGGGGCTGCACTAGGCCCGGGCAACGATGGTCACAACACAGACTCTTGGGCAGGCGATGTCTACCCTGTTGGTACAGGAGCTCTACCTATGGCTCAACTTGTTCGAGATGAGGGAGGCTGACAAGGTATGGTTCCTTGACGCCACCATATCCCAGGTTGGCCTATTCGGCGACTTTGCACAGCAGTTTTCGGTGGATAAGAAGCAGACAGAGTCTATTCAACATATCCTGCCACAGTGCGGATCAATATCCCAAACCCCGTCCCCCTGCGGCGATGACCGCAGCCTAGGCCAGCGGACCAGCCTCGGCATAGAGTAACCCACAGGAAGCAGACGCCCCCGTCTCACGGACCACAGCCAAGAACCTGAGTAAGGCTTCTAGGCATCCCTGAGATGGGCGACCTTTGTACGTGGAGACCCGCTGCAGGCCAGAAGCTGGTAAGAAGACCACTCCATCCCCTGGTGTAGGGCCAGGAGGAGAATCTTTTTTTTCCTTTCTTTTCATTTTGCCACATGCCAGAGGGGCTGCGGTACCCAGATTTTCATAAAAAGAGCAGTTTCCTCATTCCCTGGGTCACACACCCGGTGTTTATAGCCGACGTTATCACGAACACCGGACACTGCACATTTACAGCAGGCATGCCGCTGCTGGGCACCCCCATGCCCAGGCATTTGTGACAGATTCCGAGGATAGTTCCCTCCTCCCCCGTCGCTGACGTGTCATATGGTGGGTACCTGGAGTCATGTAAGAGCAAGCCCTCTAAACCTGGCGCCTCCGGCTCTGCTCCGCTGCGAGGCCCAATCCGCCATTACGTCCAACACGATAGTTCCCTTGGTCCCACTCGCCTGGAGCTTGGGGCATGGCTTGCGCTCCCCAACCTGTCACGATGGCTGATCAGGACTGTCTGACTCGGCTATGCGATTCAGTTCGGCAGGCGCCCGCCCAGGTTCAGCGGCATCCGTTTCACCCCAGTGAAGGGCAAGAACAACGCTGCCCTGCGTGCGGAGATCGCAACCCTTCTGTGGAAGGACGCTATAGAGCCTGTCCCTCCAGCTGAGATGAAGAAGGGGTTCTACAGCCCCTATTTCATCGTACCAAAGAAAGACTGTGGATTGCAGCTAATCTTGGACCTGCAAGTACTGAACCGGGCATAGCACAGACTCCTATTGTAATTTGGCATCAAGATCAGCTCGCGGCAGTAGACCTGAAGGACGCTTACTTCCACGTCTCGGTTTTACCTCTGTTTCTGTAGTTCGCCTTCGAGGGCCAGGCATACCAGTACAAGGTCTTCCCTTTCGGTCTGTCCCTGTTGTCTCAAAAGTCGCAGAAGCAGCCCCCAAAACAACCCCCCAACGTGGACACTTATGGCCCCCAGCTGAACGATTTCCACTCTTTTTTGGGGAGAAAAAAAATAGAATAATCCATGGCTGGGGCGGCCTGTCCCCATTTTGGGCAGCCGACTTGTCCCCGATGTGCAGGGGACCGTACAATGCTCGTAGGAGCATTGGGGGAAGTTACGTGACTGGTTATGAGGTGCACGTTTGCCAGTCCACGTAACACAGTTCAGCTATTTGTGGTATTTCGTAATAGGGACCCCTAGTGTTGCTACATCAACACAACATCCTGGAACATCCTGGTTACTTTCGGAAACTCCATTCCCTGATGGAGGGAATGATACATTGTTTCCCTCCTGCCACAACACTTAACTACTTAACTACCCGCTGAAATGTCCGGGCTCCTCAGCACAAAACCTGCATGAGTGGTTGCGAGCCAGCTCCTTTTATACTCATATTTCCGGGGGAGTGGCATGCAAATTCCAATTGGCAATTCCTATTGGCATTTTCTCAAAGATCAGCGGTGTTTGGGGCTCTCAAGGAGGACCCCTAGTGTCACTACATCGACACAATTTCTCATTCCCTCCATCAGGGAAAGGAGGTTATGAAAGTAACCAGGACGATGCGCTGCTTTTTGGCATTGGAGTGACATGGTAGTGTGTGTGTTTGTGGGTGGGTGGGACAAGAGAGAGAAAGAGAGGGAGCCCAAGGATGCTTTTTAATCGAAATTGAAATAAATGTAGGATATTACAGACATAGTTTGTCATTCTTATCTGATGTACTTTACAAATAGAAATTACTTGACTTGGTTTAGCGAATTTCACAACACACATCTTTCCAAAGCAGCTTTATAGAAGATCATGCATTAACAGAAAATGAAACTGCAATATCTATAATGTCTTAGAGTCATCATTCTGTAGTTTGATAAAATATGATTTTGAATTGAGTTTAAAAATAAGTAATTGAATAATAATTGTATTTATAACCCCAGTGAGCATGCCGAAGGCGACCATGGCAAGGAACAAAAAACTCCATAATATGTTGGCTAATGGAGAAAAATAACCTTGGGAGAAACCAGGCTCACTGTGGGAGCCAGTTCCCCTCTGGCTAATATCATGAATACAATGTCAATATTACTTATGTATAGTGTAAGTCATGGTTTAAAATTATTAAACTAAGTAAGTGTTAAGGTGTTTAAACAAAGATTTTGTATGAACTGTATGATTAATGACTAATATCTTTTAAGTCCATCCTGGATTGAGCGGATCTAGACCATTAAAAACTTTGTATGTAGTTAACATAATTTTTAAAATAATACAAAATTTAACAGGTAGCCAATGTAACGACTATAAAATGGGGCTAATATGATCATATTTCTTGGTTCTAGTCAGCACTCTGGCTGCTGCATTTTGAACCAAATTAAGTTGATCTATTGATCTTGATGGACATCCTCCCAGTAATGCATTACAATATCTAGTCTTGAGGTCATGAACGCAGGAAATAGTTTTTCGGCATCAGCGACAGAGAGTATGCATCGTAATTTCTTAGGTGGATGAATGCTGTTCTACAAACATGGGTAATTTGATTTTCAAAGGACAGATTGGTATCAAATAGAACACCTAAATTCTTCACTGTTGAAGACAATGTAACATAACATTCACCTGATAATATCTCACAGGGGAAGCATATACAAGGAGAATAGCCAAGGCCCTAAAACTGATCCCTGTGCCACTCCATACTTCTGTTTGGTTTGATAATTCATCACTTACATAGACAAAGTGGTAGCGGTCTGATAAATACGACCTAAACCATGCTAATGCAACTCCACAAATGCCAACATAATTCTCTAGCTTATTCAAGAGAATGTCGTGATCTATCATGTAGAATGCACCAGTAAGTTTTGTTAGCTCCTCATGACCTATTACACCGAAGGATTGAAGTCGCACGTGAGGAAAGTAATTACAGTTTGTCTGCTTCCTGACCTGGGCCCCAGTTATTCAAATGCTATCATTATTAAGACTATAAGCCAAATTACTTGAGAGGAGAGTGGCACCTTACCTGGAGGGATTGAGTCAGTATCTCTTTAGCAGGTCAGGTCTACCCCAAAAACTCTTGCAGTTGTCTATAAATCCTATTATATTCTCCAGATACCACATAGACATCCAGCCATTCAGTGACACAAATCTACTATAAACCTAGTCACCACAATGAGCAGGGAGGGGGCCAGAGCATATTACAATGTCTGACTAGTTTTTGAAAATTTACACACCAATTTAACATTTTCTCTAGTGATTTCCAACTGGCAAAGCCGGACATCATATGTGCCGACATGAAAAACAATTTTAGAAAATCTACGTTTAGCATTAGCCAGCACTTTTTAATTTGATCTGATGTCAGATGCTCTGGCACCCAAAATGCATTTAAAAATAGTGGCTGGAGACTTTATTTCCACGTTCCTTACAATACAATCACCAATATCAAGGGCTCTTTCAACATGATTCTCAGTAGGCGCATCACTGAGTGGAGAGAACCGATTGGAAACACTAACAGGAACGGGAGCGTGATGTCGCTTTGCTGAGCCACTGAGTATGCCAATGAGACATCACCCAAACGCCCTACTGTGGGGGCTCTACAGCCGGAACCAATGTGTGCGTGTTGCTTTCTGTCCTGCCCGCATCCGAAACAGTATCTACCAGCTTCTTTTTCTCACTGACCTTCACTAGCGTTCAGATGTGTGTCTCTAACTCATTAACCTTCTTCGTCAACCTGACTAATTCCTTACATTTATCACATCTGAGGAAGAAGCTATTGTAAACATGTGACATGCAATGCAGGAAGAGATAACATGAGTGGATGCCATGACTTACCACAAATTATTGTTGTTTGTTGTTGCTGAGTGGTGAGGGTTTGAGATCAATGTGAATCCCTCACGCAATTGTTTATTGTTATGGTTGTTCTTGATAAGCAGTGCTTTGAGAATGATGCAATAATCCATGTAACACAGAGGAGAAAAACTGGTGCACGCTGTAAAATGCACGCAGTTTAATCAAAATAAAAATAGAAAGTGGAATGCACATGGAAAATGCACGCAGTTTAATTGGGGGGAAACTGATGCATGCTGGAAAATGGCAGATGTTAAGGATTAAATGCTGAAAACAAATAGATAAGCGATGCAAAAAAGCTAGCAGGCTACCTACACAGACTCGAGCTAGGCGCCAGCAGCAACAGGAAAAATACACACAGATGAAACATTAGAAAAGCAGAAAAACCCGAAACATGCGGTAAAATGATGAAGGATAAAGAGATGAACATATGAGAATAAGAATAAGCAATGCTAAGCAGGCTACAGACACTTGTGCAGTGTGCAGTCAGCAACAGGAACAGGAAATCCAGCGGCATTCTCCTGCGGCTCTCCAGATGTGATGTGATATGGAACCGTTATTCCATCAAGACCTGGAACTACTTCATAGCCGTGCATTTATTAGAAATGTCACCTTAGAACGTCCATCAAACAATCAGAATCAAGCATTCAACAGACCTGTGGCATAAAGTCAAATAATATGTTCACATGCTCACAATTTGTTTACACTTGGAAAGCCACAAAATGCTTATTGTGGACAAAAAATGTGTGTTTATAAACCCAAGATATTGGTTCAGAATTATAATCTGTGAATAAGGAGTAGAGTTTATCTTCGTAATTCTCTCTCTTCCCCCGTGTGTGTGAATTTGGTTTGTCAGTCATCTTAAGTACCTGACAGCCTTCTGTGCTTGTAATATGAGTTGAAGAGAGTATTGGAGCGCGTGAATGAGATGTAAATGGAAATAGCTAGCAGCTCTGCTCTACACACTCTGAGAATAAAAAGTCTGATTTCTAAACATCTGAAATATGAGTGGGTGATAAAAGCAAAAATATATATCAGAATATTCTCAAAATGTTAGAAGGATAAATATCACTATATACATTAAGGAAAAGTGATTACTTAGTGTCAAAGTCCTGTTTGAACCTACAATGTTACTTGAACAATAATCTAAAGTAGTTTTATTTAATTTTTTTATCCAAATAAAAGATGAACAAAAACAAATATGTCAATATGATTCTAAGGCACACCTATCATCACATGTTTCTTTGTCCATTTTCATTTTCTGGATTAAGCCTTCCATGATATTGGTTACTGGAGATCTTTAAGGTGACTAGATTTAATTACAAGATATGAATGCATGGTTAATACATATATTATTGAATAATTCCTTATATAATTAATTTAAAATGATTGCTTCTCTCTTCATGTTTGGTGGCTGCAGAACAAGCGTTAGTAAAGCCTTAAACAGCAACAGTAATGGGGGTGGAGCTTAGCAAAGTGTCAATTCAACAACACAGTGGACTCACCTTTTAAAAAACAAAAAACAAGAACATCCAGGCATTTGATGGTCACCTATTGCTGCTCTGGTGGCATCTTCCATAGTCCTTCATGTATTGAGGCCATATGTTAAGTAACTGGAATGCCAAATTTCTACCATGCTGCACAATTTTGTGCAACTGAGATTGAAACACTACATAAATATGGTTATCGTTTCAAATTATATCACCCACCCTGCTAGCCTTTAGCCTGCCTTGTCTTGTCTTGTTTGAAAATGTGGAACTTATTTAATGCAGTTGTTTACATAACATGATATTGATCTGGTTCTAATAACTTCAAATGTCATGCTGTGCTGCACTGAGTTTCTCAAGACATCTAGATCACAAATATAATAAAATAATATAAATAATAAAATTATCTTGAAATAATCATAAATTAAATTGCATCAGAAGTAACTGTAATACAATTACTGAAAAATTAAGAGTAATTACTTACTTTACTTTTTCCAAAGAAACACAACACAGCTAATAGATGAGTTGAGATTCACAGCAAATGCATTGGTCAATTGTATCAACATACAGTGCCCAAACAAGTATTTGGACACTTAAGCCATAGTTAATTTACTGTAGGAATGTAATTGCATTCAATTACTAAATATCACACCAAGTGACTATAACGAGGAGGAGGGTGGGGCCAGGCCATGAGGACACACGGCCGGCCTTTAATCGGGCTAATCAGCCAAGAGGGGGATAAAGACGAGCCGGAGATACCAGTTGCATTGTGTGTGTGTCTTTATGTTTTATATTGTTTTAAGTTAATTTATATCATTAAAGTTTACATTGACTGCTCAGCCGGATCCTGCCTCCTCCTTGCCCATCCTTATATATTACAGTGACATTTAAAAAAAAAATATTTGTTTCTTTTTTAAATTATGAGCAATATATATATGGACCAAAATTAAGATTAAAAAAAAAAAAGGTCTGACAACTTTCTGGTTGTCAGACTCAAATGAACAAATCCATAGTTAGTGTGACGAACCATACTAGTGGTTACTCTGCTATGACACTTTGGCAATGAGAACAGTTAGTTAAAAGAAAAAGGCCAAGTAGAAAACAAAGTAGGGGTGTAACTATATATCGTGCCACAATAAACGGCAATACAAAAATGCCACGATTTGAATCTTGGATTTGAAAAACGTATTGTGATATACACTCACTGAGCACTTTATTAGGAACACTATGGCCCTAATAAAGGTCCCGATGTGGTCTTCTGCCCATCTGCCTCAAGGTTCAACATGTTGTGGTTTTCTGAATTACTGTAGCCTTTATGTCAGCTCAAACCAGTCTGGCTATTCTCTGTTGACCTCTCTCATCTGGATGTGTTTTTGGCACCATTCTGAGACTGTTATGCATGAAAATCCGTGGAGATCAACAGTTACAGAAATACTCATATCAGCCTCATTCTGATGGTTGAAGTGAACATTAACTGAAGCGCCTAACCTGAATTTGAATGATTATATCCATTGCACTGCTCCCATACAATTGGCTGAATAGATAATGGCATGAATAAGTAGGTGTACAGGTATGCCTTATAAAGTGCTCAGTGATTGTGTAGTTAGATTTATGCATTTCTCTCAATTTTGATCAAGAAAAAGATTGAATAACAGAGGGCATAGTCAGTGTAGGCCTATCATATAACATATATAACATGTGAGATGAGTGAATTGTTACACCCCTTTTAGAAAGGGCATATGCCACTTGGTATGATATTTCGCTATTTTTTTTAAGGTGTGGCTTAAGTGTCCAAACCCTTTTTGGAGCCGGTGTAGGTGTTAACATAACAATAAAACCTTGAATATTTAGATTTGTCAGAAATCATCAATCAGATGTAGTTTTGTGAAGGTTTGATTGATGTACTGCCTCAACAGGATGCAATTTTGCATTTATATAAAGTCATTCACTTTCTCTCTGTCATAAAGTAATCATTCAAAACCAATAACACTGGAGCCTTTCTGTGGAGAAACAGGGATTACATCACTGCTTCAGACCTCTGAAGTCATTACATATCAAAGAGTGAGAGTTAAGGAGTGTCTTTGAATGTGAGTGTGAAAGAGGGGGTTTATTAATTGGTAGGAGTGTAATGGGTGTTCAGCGTCTGAGAGCTCAATACTCATTTACTCCCAATTAATCAGAACAGAATCGGAGAGACAGCTGGGCAAACTGACACATACACACTGGCTGAAAGATAAATGCATAGACATACACAGCTACCTGCCCCTGAAGAGGCCCATGGTCCCCCTACTGCAAGTCTGCACACACTGGCAAGCTCTCAGGCTCTCTTCAGTCAAAGAGAGCATTAGGACCTGATTAAGACCAGTGCAGTTAATGGAAATCAATTCCACCCAAAAGGAGGAAGTGTGTGTAAACAGAATTCTTACTGCATGTGTATATATGAGTGGTGGTGGCGTAGTGGCTAAAGCACAGGGCTCGAACCCCATTGCCACCACCATTGTGCCCTTGAGCAAGGCACTTAACTCCAGGTTGTTCCGGGGGGATTGTCCCTGTAATAATTGCACTGCAAGTCGCTTTGGATAAAAGCGTCTGCCAAATGCATAAATGTAAATGTAAATGTATCCCACACAGTCAATAAGATCAAGTAAACTTAGACACTCTAATCTCCACACTTTTTTGTTCCCTCACTTTCTTTCTTTTTCCTTATTTTGCTTTCTTTCCCGATCTTTCCTTTCTCTTCTTCTCTCTCTTGCTGTATACAGAGCTCTTTTAAATCTTTGCTTTCTAAGACTATGGAGGATATTGAGAGTTGGTTTTATTTCATCATGGGTCAGTGTTTGAATTGTGTCAGTGCTCTTGGGGGGTCCCCTTAAAACCGACTTGCTGTTTGACATTATTGAATAATTACCACAGACACATGACTCCGATTCAATAGGATTACTCAAGAATCCGTATGGTATAGTAAAAACACAGAATAATGTGATATATTGATTAAAATTATTCATTTTAATATTTTATTGAGTTGTAATAGATTATATATTTCTTTTACATTTGTAATAGTGTCACCATGCATGAGATGTATTGTATATTTTACAGCTATAAATAAGGCATAGCTCAGTGGGGTTGTGTGAAGGCGAGGGTGTGGTCGATCATTCCTCTGTGGAGAGAGGGAGCCTTAAGGGGCTTTCATCTGAGATGAATTGTTGATAATTGTTGTTTCTTTGTTCACAGTGAGAGACAGGGGAAATAAAATGGGCCAGACCTCAGAGTGAAGGAGAGAACCTAGCTGAAGCTATTGAATGTGTTGTCCACTGCCAGCCTCACTCTATTGAGTGTATTGATTTTTGTGTGACGTTTTACCATTACGCATTCAAGCGAACATGTTTAATGTGTGAAGAATAAAATTAATTTTGAGTTGGATTCACCTTCTCTTGCTTCCTCATTCCATGAACATGTTACAGAATGATTATAAAATAGTATAAATAATTGTTTTCTCTTTTATCGCTATTGTTTATGGCTTGAGTATTTAAAGATTTTGAGGACCCACTCATCACAGGCACAAAATAATAGATTTATGAATATATCTCTCCACATAGCATCCATGTAATAACTTGCGACAACATACAGTAAGAGGGTGTGAACAGAATTACAATTTTTAGGTGAACAATTTATTTAAGTGATTGATGGACTGGTAAATTTGGTGTAAATATTTTGGCTTTAGTGAATTGGGCAGGAAGTGGAAGCTCTAGCTGTCAAGAAACGTAAAAATGGTCTCCATGAATTACAAGCTTGGCTGGAAGATTAATGGTTTACTGGGAGTTTACCTTGTTGATGTTACAGGACAGTTTTAGAGAAGGTTTTTTTTTGGCAAACCTTTTATTTTTTTTTTGCTTCCTCTACAAGCATCATAGAGAGGAAAGATTATAATCATTAAAAACTTGGTGACATCTGCTCTCTTTGGCATCAGCTGGCTTGCATGGCTGCCTATTCTGGGCTCCTGGCAATGTTGCAATCTATTGTACTTGACTTCTTCAGGAACCAATTTCATTTGGTGTCTTAGGGTGTATTCTTTCTCCCAAAGGAATAGGTGCATCTGCCAAATGGAGAGGCAACTTTACTTCCAGAACCAAACTTAATCAGTTTGAAAACAAGCTAGTGGTTGGGGTGTGGAATATGCGCTGTTTTTAAAGTATTTCGTTAAGTTTGACATGGTGTCTGAGGTCTAAGTCTCAGCTTCAGGGCAACATTCACTAATCATTTGATGTATATTGTACACAAACCTGGCAAATGCAGCTTTCAATTAGAATCTGTCTGACCCAATTTGATTGAATGGCTACTACGCAATTTCCAGGAGTCAAGGTGCTAGTCGCTGAGTTTTTGAGACTCATGGTGTAGAAAATGTAGTAGTATAAATTTACACAATATGGATTAAAGTGCCGTGTACTTCCACCATTATATGTAGGAAATTTTGGTTGCATAAATGTACACGGTATGGATTAAAGTGCCGCAATTCTCGTCCATTATATGTAGGAACAGTATGTGTGAGCAAGTGTAACCGGTCTACTCCTAAACCACTGTAACCCGTTCTGCGTTGTGTATGAAAAAGAGGTCGGACAACTGCCACTTCTGATTAACCAAAGAGGTTTATTGGTCTGTTTCACTCTTTCCTCATCATGCATAGGGTGAACTGTGTAAAACATCAAAAGTTCAGAACATGTGTGATGTAGACTCAAGGACATAAGAGGAGTGGCATGAACATCCAAAATATAGCATCTTAAAAATGTATGCGGAGAGGACCAGCCCGCCACATTAAAAACATGTTGCTGAGGGACACCTCTGGCCAAAGCTTTAGAGGAAGCGACCCCTCTGGTAGAGTGAGCCCTGATACCTACTGGCGAAGCTTGACTGCGCGCCTCATAGGCCAGGGCAATAGCATCCCTCACCCAATGAGTTTGCTTGGTGGCGGCCACCCCTTTGGTACGACCCTCATGACAAACGAATAGTTGCCCTGACTTACGCCAATGGCTAGTGCGGTGGACATAAGTCTGAAGGGCACGGACTAGACACAGTCCGTGAAGTCTTTCCTGCTCCGGCGTTATAACGGCGGGGAGCAGAAGGCTTCGAGAGTGACCGGATGTACGGTCGAGAAAGAAACCTTAGGCAGGTAGTCAGGATGAGGGTACAATATTGCTGTAACCATTCCTGGGGCAAAATCAAAGCAGGATGGCAAGACGGACGGAGCCTGCAGATCCCCAATTATTTTTAGAGAAGTAATTGCCATAAGAAAAATCATCTTGAGAGTCAGAAGTTTATCAGATGCTGACTCTAGTGGTTCAATGACTATTGCTAAGTCCCATGAAGGGATCCTGGTCCTAGCAGGAGGTCTCAAATGCATGACTCCATGAATGAAGCGAGCGATCGGGGGAAGTTTCCCCAAAGGCATCCTGTCAATCAAGGCGTGGCAAGCCGATAGATTAGCCACATAAACCCTTAGAGTGGCGGGGCATGTGCCTTCTGCAAATTGTTCCTGCAGAAAGTCCAGAACTGAAGCAATCTGGCAGTTAACTGGATCTGCATTATGTGCACTGCACCGTCTTTCAAAGACACCACATTTATTGGCATAAATAATGTCCACTTCTGCTCTGTAAAATCTCAACAAGATTTGTTCCACTACCTCAGGGTGGAGTCTCTACTCCCCCATCTGTATTTTCTGCCTGGACAGTGAAGTCTGCTCCCTCATTCAGGCATCCAGGGATAAGCTGCTCTGATTTAACAGGAGCTTGCCCTGGGGCCAAAGGAGAATCTACCGTGCCAGTCTGTTCAGCTGGCGTGAACGTGGACCTCCTTGATGGTTTATGTAAGAGACTACCGCTGAGTTGTCAACACGCACCAAGACATGGCAGCCTCTGGAGGAAGTATTTCAGGGTCAGAAATACAGCCGTCAACTCGAGACAGTTGATGTAACAATTGAGCTGACGACCCTCCCATTCCCCTTGAGCTGGATGACCACTTAAGACCGCTCCCCACCCCATCAGCGAGGAGTCTGTTGTTAGCAACCTGCAACACCAAGACGCACTTAGAGTGGGACCCAAAGTGAGGAAACAGGGTCTGAACCACATAGAAAGGTACATAGCACGTGGCACGTAACCCTTATCAGCCTTAGGGGACGGGTCCATGGATGAAATCCCCTGGCTTTTAGCAAGCAAGCATTTACATAATAAATATGACATTCTTTCATGAATATTATATGTAAAAGTAACAAAACATGAAAATATCTGGTTACAAATCATACTGGTTAATTCATTAGTTTTACAATAAGGATAATACATTACACGTTATGAGAAACCTGATTGTCAGGTTATAATATCCAGTGGAACCTTGAGGTTACCATACAAGATTAAAGATTATAATCATCAATTTGTTAGTTAGAAGTGATTACAAATCACTACACATATTTTTAAAAGGTACATCGTTTATAATCATTATTTTGTCAGTTTTACAAGTGATCACAGTTCATAGAGCCATTTTCAGAATTATCTAGCTAGGCTAGGTATGGTGTATATTTTATAGGATTAAATCAAAAGTACTGGGACTTTTGGATATATCATAGAGACTGTGTCTGTTCCCCCGAACTACCAACCACAAAACCCTCACTAATCACTTAGAAAAAATTTGATTAAGGTCAAACTTGAACTTATAAAATAGGGCAACTAAACATTAGATCTCTTTCTACCAAAGCACTAATTGTTAATGAAAGTATTACAGATCATAGTTTGGATGTGCTCTGTTTGAGTTAAACCTGGCTTAAACCGGATGTATATATCAGTTTAAATGAATCTACTCCCCCAGGTTATTGTTATAAACATGACCCTCATCTGAAGGGTCGAGGAGGAGGTGTTGAACGAATAATGCTTAATGTGACACCGTCAGATATAAATAAAAAATCTCATCTCTTGTCATCTTTTGTCCTTGCTACAATGTATAGAACACCTGGACCTTATTCTGATTTCCTTGTTGAATTTGCTAATTTTTTATCAGATCTTGTAGTACAGAGATTTAATTGTTAGTGACTTCAATATTCACATAGATAATGAAAATGATACATTGGGATTAGCATTTATCGATATTCTCAACTCTCTAGGAGTCAGACAAAATGTAACAGGACCAACTCATCGCCATAATCATACGCTAGATTTAATTCTGTCATATGGAGTTTATGTTAATATTCTTTTGAACACTAAAGATAGCTTCACTAATAATCTTCCAGATCTATCTCATATAATCAATGAACCCCAAAGACAGGAAGAACTTGATGAAATAACAAATGGACACGAAGTCACTCCACTTCGATTAAATAAAATGAAAGAAATAAGCCCTGCACCATGGTACAATGATCACACTCATGCTCTCAAGAGAGCAGCTCAGAAAATGGAGCAAATACAAAATTAGAAGTATTTTGTGGTGCATGGAAGGATAATGTCTGTAGTTACAGACAGGCACTAAAAAATCTGCCAGGTCAGCATATTTTAGTAAACTCATAGAAAATAACCACAACAATCCTAGATGTTTATTCAGTACTGTGGCTAAATTGGTTTGGAAAAAAGCCTCAACAGAATCATATATTACATTGCAGCACAAGAGTAATGACTTCATGAATTTCTTTACACAAAAATTTGAAATAATCAGAAATAGATTTGGGATTATGCAATCATCTGTCATAGCACCTCAGAAAACAGTGTCTAATAATTTTCCTCACGTGCAACTTCAATCCTTCACTGTCATAGATCGTGAAGAGCTAACAAAACGTTTCGAAACATCAAAATCCACAACATGTTTGTTAGATCCAATACTAACTAAGCTCTTAAAAGAGGGATCTCCTGTAATTTCAGAACCTCTTCTTAATATTATTAACTCCTAGCTATGCTTAGGACATGTCCCAAGAAAAATTTAAATGGCTGTTATCAAACCACTTATTAAGAAGCCACAACTTGATCCTGGAGAACTGGCTAATTATAGACCGATTTCAAATCTCCCGTTTATGTCGAAAATACTAGAAAAGGTAGTATCCTCCCAAATATGTTAATTTCTATAGAGAAATTGTACGAATAATTTCAGTCAGGATTTAGGCCTCATCACAGTACAGAGACTGCACTTATCAGAGTTACAAATGACTTGCTCATATCATCTGATCGTGTCTGCTTTTCTTTTCTTGTGCTTTTAGATCTTAGTGCTGCATTCGACATGATAGATCACGACATTCTCTTGAATAGGCTAGAGAATAATGTTGGCATTTATGGAGTTGCATTAGCATGGTTTAGGTCATATTTAGCAGACCGCTACCACTTTGTCTATGTAAAAGAGGAATTGTCAAACCCCAAAAAATTAAAATATGGAGTGCCACAGGGATCAGTTTTTGGGCCTCTGCTTTTCTCCTTGTATATACTTACCCTGGGAGATATTATCAGGAATCGTGGAATAAGTTTCCACTTCTATGCCGACGATACACAAATTGATATTTCTTCAAAACCTGAAGAGATTTCACAATTCTCCAAATTAGCAGAGTGTATCAATGAAATAAAAGATTGGATGGCCAGAAATTTCCTTCTACTCTATTCTGACAAAATAGAGGTACAAATTGTGACCAAAAAACTCTAAAAATGAGCCACTACAATATAATTTGACTGATGGATGTACTGTTAAATCATCTTAAACAGAGAAGAACTTAGGTGTTATATTTGATACCAAATCTGTTTATAGAACAGCATTCGTCCAACTAAGAAATATTGCTAAATTACGGCACATGCTCTCTGTTGCTGATGCCGGAAAACGAATTAATGCGTTCATGACCTCAAGACTAGATTATTGTTATGCATTACTGGGAGGATGCCCAGCAAGATCAATAAATAAACTTCAATTGGTTCAAAATGCAGCAGCCAGAGTGCTAAGGAAAACCAATAAATATGATCATATTAGCCCTAATTTATCATCATTACATTGGCTACCTTTTAAATTCTGTATTAATTAAAAGATTCTGTTAACTACGTACAAAGTTTGAATGGTCTAGCTCCGCAGTACCTAAGTGACATTCTACCATGTTTTATTCCATCACGTTCATTATGATCGCAAAATTATGGCCTGTTAATTGTTCCTAGAACATCAAAATCCACAAAATGAGGTAGATCCTTTTCATATATGGCTCCTAAACTATGGAATAGTCTCCCTAACACTTTGATATGCCGACACACTACCTCAGTTTAAGTCTACATTAAAGACTCATCTATTTAGCCAGACATACACCTAATTTATCCTCCAACCCACAATTAGGCTGTTTTAGTTTAGTCTGCCGGAACCAGAAACCAGAAACACTGATCATGATTTATAACTCTGTAATAAATTTAATGGCATCTACGCTAATATTATTTTATTTGTTTCCCTGTCGGGACTCCTATCCTGAGGTCACCAAAACCGGCTGGATCCAGCACCATTCCTGCTTCATGTTGGACTCCAGTGCTACGTGTTGCTGAATGATAATGACTAAATGCAGCCGGTGCCAGACAAACATCACTTCAGTCTATTATGATGGACTTCAGAGGATGAACTGCTGCCAACTCCAACCATAAGACATAGGATACTTCATATGCCATTGTCTGAACCTTGGATTTAGGATGGACCACACCGAACCTCACCGAAATTACCGGCCAGGTTGAACTGCGATCCACCTCATTGATCTCTGCCTGCATCACCTCTGTCTATTGATGGACTACGCACTTGAAATGGAATATATAGACTTACAATTGCCAACAAAAGCCTTCATCAGCCAATTAACAAGGACAATTGCATCTATGTGAACTTCTGCAGTTAATCCAGGATGAACTTCAAAAACATTGGTCATTAATCTTGCAGTTCAAACAAAATCATTGTTTAAACACTGACCCCTACTTAGTTTTAATTATTTTAAACCATGACTTGAACTATACATAAGTAATATTTACATTATATTCATGATGTTAGCCAGAGGAGAACTGGCCCCCACAGTGAGTCTGGTTTCTCCCAAGGTTATTTTTCTCCATTAATCAACATCTCATTGAGTTTTGTGTTCCTTGGCACAGTTGCCTTCAGCTTGCTCACTGGGGTTATTATTACAATTGTTATTTAATTATTTATTTTTAAACATGATTAACAATCATATTTTATTTAATTACACAATAATGATTCATTGACATAATAGACGTTACAGTTTTATCTTCTGTTAATACCTGATCTACTGTAAAGCTGCTTTGAAATGATGTGTGTTATGAAAGGCACTATACAAATAAAATTGTCTTGACGTATTCCAATTCGTTCTCTAATTTATATCTGAGACTGAAACATCAACTTTGTTGTGGTAAAAAAAAAAGTTACATTTTCTCAGGCTAGTGCCCATATTCACAAATATTTGTATCTTGCCACTAGGAGTTCTCTAAATTGTTCCTAACTAAGTGTTTAGAGCTTAAAACCAATTCACAAAACTGCTCTGAGCAAGTGTTTCATCTTTTTCTTTTATCCCCTTTTCTCCCATTTTGGAATGCCCAATACCCACTACTTTGTAGGTCCTTGTGGTGGCATGGTTACTCAACCTCAATCCAGGTGGCAGAGGATAAGTCTCAGTTTCCTCCATCTCTAAGACAGTCAGTCCATGGATAATATCATGTGGCTCACTGTGCATGACACCGCGGAGAGTCACAGCATGTGGAGGCTAATGCTACACTCCGCAATTCACACACAGCTTACCACATGCCCCACTGAGAGCGAGAACCCCTAATTGCGACCACGAGGAGCTTACCCCATGTGATCTACTGCATAATTTAATTGCGCTTGAACAAGCTTGTAAATATAGTTGGTTATGTAATGTAAATGTAGCACCTTAGAAGTCATGCATTATATAAATAATGTTTAGATGTCATAAGAAAGCATTGTGTGAGGAAAAGGGCATTTTTCTGACATATTTATCTGTGGTTTGTCTGAAAGGAATTAAAACGTGATTGATGTTGTAGTGCCTCTAGTGTTAATTTCAACCGAATGTGGCACAATATGTACAAGGAGTCACATAAAAATCATTTTGAAAAAATATAGGTATAGTAACGTGATTCTTTCATACCAGGTTGAGTCCTGGACTTTGTGTCACTTTGTGCAATAAAAACTGTGTGTGTAGTGTGTAGTAGAAGTTAGTAGAGCTAAATTAGATAATACGCAAGCAGTGACTTAAAAGGTTTGAATAGTTGTCAGCATGACAGGTCAGAAGATTTATGAACCATCTAAAACAGCAAATGACTGTAGACAAAAACATTGCTTTAAGACATTTTCGGTTGGAGAGTACTCTATGAATCATTATTAGTAAAAAGGTCAGGTGGGTTTCAGGAGGATTTTGCATGGCGCTGTTGATTTAATGCATTTGTGGTTGTCATTAATCTCAATGTACGCAATGCATGAGAACAAAGCTAGACCACAGGTGGGTTTGCTGTTTAAAGGGTTAGTTTAAAGCCAGAGCCCTGACTGTTATGTTCAAAGCCATCAAGGACTGTGAGAGCTTGTTATACCAATGGTGTTATTTGTGCAGTAATGGAGGGGAAATAAATTTTATTCACCTGTGAAAAAAGCTTGTACTTTTGAGTTAGTGTTAAGTGTTGGAAGGGAATAATTGTATTGGTTGATTGCATTGAGTTACATCTGTAAAATACTGTTTTGATACACTAATGAGCCAAAAGATTCTGACCACCAGCCTAATATGATGTTGTTCCACCGCAAGCCACCATAACAGCACCGACCCGCCAAGGCATGGACTCTACAAGACCCCTGAAAGTGTCTTGTGGTATCTGGAACCAAGACATTAACAGAAGATCCTTTAAGTAAGTTTGAGGTGGAGCCACTCACAATCAAACTTGTTGGTCCAGCACATATCACAGTTGCTCAGTCGGATTGAGATCTGGGACATTTGGAGGCCAGGGCAACGACTTGAACTAACATTTACATTTATGCATTTGGCAGATGCTTTTATCCAAAGTGACTTACAGAGCACTTATTACAGGGACAATCCCCCCAGAGCTTGCTCAAGGACACAATGTTGGTGGCTGTGGGGTTCAAACCAGCAACCTTTTGATTAACAGTTATGTGCTTTAGCCCACTACGCCACCACCACTCTTCATCGTGTTGCTCAAACCATTCCCAAACAATGTGTGCAGTGTGGTAGGGTGCATTATCCTTCTGAAAGAGCCCACTGTCATCAGGGAATACCATTGCCATGAAGGAGTGTACCTGGTCTGCAAAGATGTTTAGATACGTGGCACGTGTTCAATTGATGTCCACATGAATGGACAGACCCAGGGTTTCTCAGCAGACCATTGGAGCATCCAGAACATCACAGTCTCTCCACCGGCATGTCGTCTTCCTACAGTTCATCATTATGCCATCACTTCCCCAGGTAAATGGCACACGTACACGGCCGCCCATGTGATGTAAAAGAAAACAGAGTGGTGGTGGCGTAGTGGGCTAAGGCACATAACTGTTAATCAGAAGGTCGCTGGTTCGATCCCCACAGCCACCACCATTGTGTCCTTGAGCAAGGCACTTAACTCCAGGTTGCTCCAGGGGGATTGCCACTCTAGTAAGTGCATTGTAAGTTGCTTTGGATAAAAGTGTCTGCCAAATGCAGAAATGTATATGTAAATTTAAAACGGGTCTCATCTGACAAAGGCAACCTAATTCCACTGCTCCAAGGTCCAGTTCCAATGCTGGCATGTCCATTGTAGGTGCTTTCGACATCGGACATGGGTCATCATGGGCACTCTGACTGGTCTAAAGCTACAAAGCCCCATACACAGCAGGGTGCTATGCCTCAAAAACAGAAACATTATAAAAATGTTATGTGACTTATGCCACAGTAGACTTTCTGTCAGTTTGGATTAGTCAAGATACCTTTGTTGACCTCGTGCATCAATGAGCCTTGGGCATCCAACACCTTGTCACCGGTTTCTGGTTTGTCCCTACTTGGACCACTGTTGGTAGATACTCTGCACTGCTGACCAGGGGCACCCCACAAGCCTTGCCATTTCAGAGATGCTCTGACCCAGTCGTCTGGCCATAACAATTGGGCCTTGTCAAAGTCGCTCAGGTCTTTACTTCTGCCTATTTCTCCTGCATTCATCACGTTGACTAATATAACTGATTGTTCGCTTACCATGTAATATACCCAGACCATGACATGTGGCCTTATTAGGAGATGATCAATGCTATTTACTTCACCTGTGAGTGGTCATAATGTTTCGGCTCATCAGTGTATATTCTAGTAATCATGATTTGCCCTATTGATTTTGTAAAGTTGTGGTTAAAAGTCCGACCCATTATCCTAATACTGTGTGTGACTTTACAACCTCACAATGGCATTAATACTCTCTAGGTTTGTGTATAAGTGTGAGCAAATATCATTGATTCCTCAACAACACAGGAAGTTTCTAAATCGCTGTGTTCTTTTAGAAACTGCAATCTCAAAACAGTTTGAGGTTCAGCCTCAATCTATTAACAGTCAAATATCTCTTCTGTACCAGGTTTTCACCCTACCAATCAATCAATTTCAGAAGTAATGGTAATGAAGTGTTATTGTCACAATGGGAGCAGGATTCAATAATGTTCGAGACCTAATGCTACACGCTAACTGCAGTCGATACCTTAATTACATAAATTAGCTCTTTTTCTCACACCCACCAAAAAGTGCGGAGCTTCTTTTTATTCTTGCCAAGAAAGTGAAAAATCAATAAATGCTCACAAAGTTGGATGCACTCACATTTTCTGAAGAGGACAGAATAGAACAGAACTTGTTGATACTTCCTGTGGATATGGACCTTCCTCTGGATTTATTTATAAATAAATAAATAATAATAATAATAAAAAACAAATATATATATATATATATATATATATATATATATATATATATATATATATATCCATTGTTGATGTTTTATTCAGCTTGGTGATAATGCTGCTCACGTTAGGAACACAGATTCTTATTCAAAATTTTTGATATATTGATTCTATCCGATGCGATTCATATCTGTGCAAATTGGATAAGTTGTATAATTTACAGTATAAATTGGATAGTTCCAGTCCTGGATGCTGATTGGTCCACTCAGTGTTTTAGTCATGCAAAAATACACAATGGACTACGTGCATAACAGCTTTGGCACATGTGGCTCAGCAGTTTCCTGTAATAACCTGCTGTCATTTAATTAAAACTATAAACCATGTTTCTGCCGTTATTGTGATTTGCCTCTAAATAAAAAAAAAAATTCCTTTCCAAATGTAAACGCAGTTCCTGAATAATAAAACAAATATATTTAACCTGCCGGCCTTCTCAATAACAGCATGTTTCATTCAGTGATGAAATGTTATACATGTTGAGCGTCAGTGATGACTTTAAATTTGACCATTTCCACTTTATACCAAATTACATTATTTTTGTTAAATGTCCCATAATACTTTGACCAATCTTAAAAATCACACAGAGCAGAATGAGCAGTTTTAATGAAAAATGTAATAAATATGTTAACTGCACTAAAATACATTTAACAGCAATAAACATGTTTAATTAACCTCCAATTCATTAACTTTGGCAGCTCTGCTATTTTTTTTCTTCTAGGAGAAGTATGGAGGAAAGGTATGCTGAAAAAAAGACCATGCCAGAGAGATAGGTGAGATCATGGTAGGGCGGCCCACTGAGGCTATAAAGAAAAGGATTCTGAAGCTCGGTTGGACCCCACCAATCACTCTGAAAATGCATACGTCAACAGCAGCTTCTCCTCTTAGGGATACTACCCCAGAGAAGGAAATAGGACATGAAGGAGCAACAGCGGGGAAGAGGAAAACATCACTACTACCTGGAAATAAAAGAACCTAGAACCAGGAAGATGAAAGTACATGGTGACATATGATGTTGGGAAAGGCAATGGAGAGTTTGGAAGAACTGAGGATAGGGAGCGAGGAAATAACAGCAATGATAAACCAGATGCTTAAAGGTTTAATCACAACAAAACAAGCAGGGGATTTCCTACAAAACCATATCAGAAAATATATTGAGATGAAATGGAAAACGGTTATGGAGAGGAAACACAAAAACAAAAACAAAAAGATAAGATGGGCAAGGTACGCACACGTACAAAAACTATACAAACTGAGAAGGAAGGATGCAGCAAACACCATCTTACAAGGCCGATGGAAAGAGGCCAACAGGGGAACAGACAAAAGCTTAGATGGAATGGAGGACTACTGGGCAAAGATATACGAATTGACCACAGCGAGCATGGAGATCTTATTATAGACTCAAGGGGAGAAAAAATGGAAGATCATAGCTCCAATTGAGGCAGCAGAAGCTCTACAAAGCATGAAAAACTCAGCGGCAGGGATGGACAGATTGATTGCACAGGAGATACTAAAATGGCATCAACCATCAATGGCTGGATTATTTATCACCATTCTGGCAACTGAAACACTGCCGGCAACATTATCCTGTGCAAGAGTGACGTTCATCCCTAAGATCGAGAAAACCCGGGTGACTTCAGGCCAATATTAGTTTCATCCGTGATAGCCCGAGCCCTACATAAAATACTTGCAAGACGGATGAGGGAACAATATGATTTCAATCCGCTACAATATGCTTTCCTCCAGAGAGATGGGTGTCTAGAAGCATCATCACTACTACACTCACTCTTAAGACAAACACATGAAAAGAAGCAATCAATAGGAGCCCTTTTCCTGGACCTGGCAAAAGCTTTCGACAGCATAATCACACAGAGCTATTATTGAAGCAGCATAAGGGGCAGGAATGCCACCACCACTAATAAGATGTACAGGACACTCTGAACTTCACATAGGGAAGAGAACCACCAAGTGTGGAAGAGGGGTACGCCATGGAGATTGTTGAAAAGGAGATATGAGTGGAAATTGGGAGCGATGGCATATGCGGATGACCTCATACTCCTGGCGGAGGACCCTGACCAGCTGCAATTAAAACTAAACGGACTGTGTGATGCATTGGAAAAGGCAGGGATGTCGTTAAATGAGGATAAATCAGCTTCATTAACTACAACAAAGGACAAGAAAAGGAAACACCTTGTGCTGTTACCACACTCATACACAATGAAAGAGGGAGGCATTCCTCCAATGGGGGTCCTGGATACTCAAAAATATCTAGGAATAGAGTTCCATTGGAAATGTATGTTTGTTCCTAAACATACTAAAGAACTGGAGAGGATGCTTAAAGAAGTTACAACAGCTCCGTTAAAACCATACCAACGACTAGATATCCTAAGGACATTCCTGGTACCAAAACTTACACACAAACTAGTGCTGGGATGCGCGCAAAGAAACACGCTCTCCAAGATGGACGGGATGATAAGACACTCACTGAGGAAGTGGTTCTGTCTGCCAATGGACACAACACTAGTATATCTGTATACAGCCGTTAAGGATGGGGGACTGGGTATCCCTAATTTGAGCACCTCAATCCCTCTCCTACAGAAACAACGCTATGCAAAAATATCAAGTACCAACAATATTGATAAGGCACTTAATGAACAACCAAAGGGGAGGAAATAAGAACCTGGATGAGCTACGATGCAGAGGACCCTGTCACAAGATAGAAACACTTAATCACATATTGCAATTATGTCACATAACACATGACGCACGATGCGCCAGACAAAAAAACTGGAAAATTCCTACAAAAAGGGGCAATAAACACATGGATCGAACCAATAATTCCCACAAAAACCAGCTTCATCAAACCAGAAATTGTAATAGACAACGGCAAAACAATAAATTGTTGGACGTATCCATAGTAGCAGGATACAGGATGGAGGAAAGCTATAGGCTCAAAATCAATAAGTACGGATCACCAGACAATATGGATGCAATAAAATCATGGATAGGATGATCTTGCCCAATACAACATCAACCAATAATAATTTCCAGTAGAGGTCTAATATATAGACCCTCCGGGAAAGGACTAAAATCAATGGGACTGTCAAAGAGAGACCTATCAGACTATTCTGCATTCTTACAGTAGCAGGTTCACTGAAGTGCTACGATCTGTACACAAGAGGTACATAAATGTCTAACAGAGGAAAGTGCTATGCATGATGACCGGCATAAAAAACAGCGACGACCTTGCCGCTGCTGATCAATAGTGCCACCCAAGGCGCCTCAAGTGCGAGTGGACTACACTTCTTCCACCAAATCACTTGATAACAAGATGTAAATAGCCAAATGCCTCGTCATCTAATTAGTAACGCGCATGAATGGATGAACGAGATTCCCACTGTCCCTACCTACTATCTAGCGAAACCACAGCCAAGGGAACGGGCTTGGCGGAATCAGCGAGGAAAGAAGACCCTGTTGAGCTTGACTGTAGTCTGGCACTGTGAAGAGACATGAGGGGTGTAGAATAAGTGGGAGGCCCTGGGGTCTGCCTTGGTCTGAATTAAAGTTTAGAAAACTTTTATTTCACTGAATTTTTAAGACACTGTACTCATTCAGAATGTTCTGAATATTTATTTTCCTGCCTCTGAAAATGTCCAGATTTTAAAATCTTCTTCCGAACTTTAATTCAAAGTGGAGTTTTGGGAACTAGGTAACTAGTTGTAAAGATATACTATATAATTGCAAACTAGCTGGACGTATTTTTGCAAAGTGGAAGTATGTCTTGAAGCTCAGTGCAAGTAGTCTATAGATAGTGCATTCAAGTCATGTTGGAATGATCGTATTTACAAATTGAGCGCATGTAAACACCATCACAAAGTTGTAATTACCAGTGGGAAACTCTTGAGTTGCGTGTCCATTAAAGAATCATGGCAGAAGTAAATTGGTGTTGGTAATAATTAAATTTTACATGTGGATTTTGACTGTAAAGTTTAATTTGTATTCATTTTTATGCTGTTAATGAAGATTGCCGATAAAGCTTGCCAAATAATACTCTCATTTAGGAAGGATAAAATACAGTTGAATTAGAGCTAAAGCTTCCTGTCTTTGTCAGTAAGTGAAAAAGAGAGAGAGTAATAAGAAATAGCAAAACTGGCACATTTCTTCAGACTTAATTACCTTAAATCACATAGTATTTATGACTTCTGACCTCATATCAACTTTCCAGGAGGACATGAACACAACAATAGTAACAGACGTACATTTCTGTCTATGACTGCACATTTTGCTGCACAGCAACTATAGAGGCCAGCTATTAGCATTAGGTCCAAGAGTAGATCTTCTAGTCTACAACAATGTTTGAAAAAAAAAAAAGCAATGTTGTGTTCTCAATAGTTTTATTGTGTAGCAAAAAGGCACTATAATGTGAATGTGCTAAACTGTGATATTGTCACTACCAAAGGGGTTGTTTCTGCTGTATGTCATGCCTAAAAGCAGCCGCCATTTTTATGTTCACAATATACAGTAATATGATCTCTTGTACCTTATTGCTCAATTGTACAGCATTTTGTAAGAGTGCTGGAGTTTCCCCATGCATTAGAGATGCTTTTCTTATCTATTGGAGATATCAGAGTTTATATACAACCCACATCACAACTACATAAAAAAATTATAATGATAATATTTAATATGCTACTGTCCATATCTTGACTCCTCAAAATAGCATAAATCCTCAAAATATTCCTCTGTTTCTTGTCCACCATCTCATGCTACTGGTGTTTGCATTGTAAAGTACTGTGCAGTAACACCTAAACATGCATTACGACAAATCCTGAATTAAACTTCCAATGGTGATTATCCAAATGATATTTTTTTTGTTTTATTGTAGACTGCTTAAATTGTCTCTTGGGAAACAGCTACACACAAGGTGTCGGATCATGTATAATGATTGACCTGAGTAGCAGGGGCCCTCACTGGAGGGGGGCCCACAGAAAGGCTTCACAGATATTCCAGTATATTATAATTTATTTATATTTATATAAATAATGGGCCATCATGTGTGGCCATTTAACATCAGCCAGTAGTATAAATCTGAGAGGTGATGTTTATATCAGTGAGTGAGTGATTGGTCTTATACAGTTACTGACTACATTTGCATATACACCAGAAAGTGGATAATTGCAAGAAAGTGGCTGTGAGAAAGTTTTGTTCCCATTTAAATGCACTGTAAATGTGGTGTACTCTTTACTCCCATATACATGCAGCTTGATCAGTAAGCAGCTTTCTCCACAGAAACTTAATTTCCCCGCAACACTTGTGTAAATATCAATCATGACATCTGAAGAAGACCTTGCCATTTTATTCTCTGATGCTTCAATTTATTTCCAGATATACCAGAGTTGTTGCTGTGTGTGTTTCTTTAACTTTATTCCATGACCTGCAGCAGAATTGTGCTGCAATAGTGGAGTTTCCCTCTTATGTTAAACTCTGGGATTCCCCAAGTGTACCAGCACATATACAGTACTGTGCAAAAGTTTCAGGCACATAATGTAACATTTAGGACATTCTCCCCAGTGCCCACAAGAGGATGCTAGAAGAATTAAGACTTTTAGTTTGGTTTTTGTTGTGTCTCTGTTCTGTGTTCCTCTTGATTGATCCCAGCTGTGTGGCATTCTAATGAGCTGTTCTGCAGCACACCTGACACCACCCTTGTTGCTCTTATGGAGTTTCCCCTCACTCCAGCCAGAGGACCACTGCCAGCACCAGAGCCCACCCTCACTCCAGTCACATCACCAGAGCCCGCCCAAATCTATGTCCTTTCATGCCCCCAAACAGGAGGGCTTTCTGGTGTTCACTGCCTGTGAGCAATGTTGTGGAGGATGACGAGTAAGAACACCATGAAACAATAAGAAATTAACAGGATTCCAAGTTCACTTACTTGTACATGATTTATTATCTATTTATTATCTATTCCAGTCCCATACATTTTAAATTTGTACATGATTTGTTAAATATTTGCAATCCATTATTAATTAAATTATTATGTTTACTCATTAGAAATATGCTTATCTTGAATATATTCATATAATTCAGTTTCACCTATCTGCAGTCAACATGTTAGTTTTGCTCCACATCAATTAAAGATATTCTTTACCGCTATGGAGGTATGTGTCATGTCTAATGTACTAAAAATGCCATCAAAATACAACCAAAGCACAGGATAGCAATAAGTACATGGCTATAAGTAATTGTAAATCATCCAAAATAAATGCAATGATCACTATATTTTATGCAGGTGTTACTATAATGATTTTTTAAATGGTGTTCAACAACCAAATATTGATAATGCTGAAATTACTGCCTTTTGCCTTGGCGTGACTTCTCACTTTTTGCAAACAATACAAAGGCAGAATACAGTAACTTCAAAATAGGAGTCCAAGGTCAAGTTTGAGCTCAATATTTTTATGTAGATACATTTAATTACTAAAATATCTAATTGCCAGATTTCCAGTATCCTACCTATAATACATTTGGCTGGACAACTAAAAAACATAAAAGTCATTTTTCTCAGTTCCACACTCTAGCAAGTTAAGTTATTTTGCCTTTGTAAGGTAGTAGAGCTCTCACCAAGCTGGACAACTTTCGCGCTGACAGGCATATGCTCTGCACAAAAGGAAGTTGGCCATTTTGGATTGTTTGAAAAATGCATGCTCAGGAATTTGATATACTCCTCCTAGGGATTTCATGTTACAGGTACCAATTGTGGGTGACAGCATGCCAAGACATTGATGATGCTAAATTACAAAGGTATTTTTGATATATCGAATGGTGTTGCCATGTCGAATCGATAAAATAACATAACAAAATGGAATAAGGAAATGACTCATATCTTCTGTGTGCAGAAAATGAAAAACATAAAAATTGAGCCAAATGTTTGTCCTTGCAGGCTGATCATATTGATGTTGCTATTTTGAGTCAAGGTTGTAGCACCATCATTTGGTGGTAGGAAGTGTGTAACTTTTAACAGACTTTCAAAAAGTTATCTTGCATTTACCCAAATTGCTTAATTTTTGGAGACACTGCTCATGGAAAGTTTTGAAGGGATGCTTGATAGCTTTAATAGAGTTGTCATGGCAATGGATTAAATTACATGAAGTTGTAGTCAAACTGGAATGGTGGCATATATCTATTACACAATGTGTTTAAGTTTCAAGTTTACATTAATGTTGAGTTGTTGCTGTGTCCATCATGCTTGGTTTTCCGAAAGCCACTGAGTGGAATTGGAACCATGGTGCTTGGGCCCATATTACAGCTATATTTAACCTTGTTATTTCTTGTGTATATATTGCCCTTGTGTTCTTTCTGTCTTTGTCAGTTGTTTTCCTTTCAAGGATGTAATTTCTTTTTTCTTGAGTGCCTGTAAATGTAGTCAATGACATTGATATTATAGCCCATGGGAAGCATTATAAGAGATGTTTGTGTACATTTGCTATTGATCATGGCAACAATAATTCATCATAAAAATTATTAATTACTATGTAAAATGCATTCAGCATCGGATTTTTGTGCGTGAATGCACAATTGTGTGTTTTCAAACTTCAGGTTCTAAAACAATGCAGACAGCATGCTCAAATAAACCACACTCTCAACAGGTGCAATTTATGAATCCATGTAAGGAGCTGTATAATATAATCTTTGCAAAGAATGTGCCACAGTCACAAAATTTTCATCAGATCAGGCTCAACATATTCAGTACTGAGAGGGACCAAATGTGATGATATATACTATTGAAAAAACTATATTCGGATGACTGCTAATCCGAATATTGCGATCAATTCTACAGTGTATCTAAAGTGGTAATGGCCCTGGTCAGCAATCCCGTACTGTTTGCAATGGATATATTTTTGGAAATTGAATCGCTACTGATGACATATTTTTTGCATTTCTTGCTATGTCTCTAGTTTGAGAAATAAACACCTCACATGTCCTCAGCTTCATTGAATTCTACCTGATCAACACCAGTTTCATGTACAAAAGTAAGGAGAAGACTCAGGGGTGTGTGCCTTATGGGAAGAATTGCAAAGAAAAAGCCACTTTTGAAACAGAAAAACAAAAAGAAAAGGTTAGAATTGGCAAAGAAACACAGACATTGGACAACAGATAACTGGAAAAGAGTGTTATAGATCTTAACCCCACTGAGCATTTGTGGGATCAGCTAGACTGTAAAGTGCGTGAGAAGTGCCCGACAAGACAGCCACATCTATGGCAAGTGCTACATGAAGCGTGGGGTGAAATGTTACCTGAGTCTGGACAAACTGACAGCTAGAATGCCAAGGATCTGCAAAGCTGTCATTGCTGCACTTTGAGGATTTTTTGATGAGAACTCTGTAGTAGTTTAAGAAGTTCTGTATTTTTCTTTTTTAATGCTACTTTTGTGAATAAAGGTACCAATTTCTTTCCATAAGAGCAAAACCTGTACATTATTCCAAACTTTTTGGCTGCCAGTGTGTATACACACACACACATATACACACACACACACGCACTCACACTCACACAGTATATAACAGTAGCAAATAAATAAAAAACTGTTGTGAATATGTCACCACTTTTAAGTCTCATTTACCTCAAGTGCACAAAATAATATTTGGTTTGATATCCTCCAAAACTTTTAAGCCTTGCTGCTGTGACCAGGCAAACTTCCCTAAAGATACGTTTTGGTTGAATCCTTTGGCTGACGTGTTGTGTGCTTGTCGGATAATATCTAGTTTGGATAGTATATGAATAGAGACGCAGGGCTTGTTTCTCCCCTCATATTTCCCTGATATGCAGTATACATGAAGCTGTCTCGATACAGTAAATATTTTGAGTTAAAAATAATAAAGTAAGTGTGAGTCTGATGGAACAGGTGTTCTATTCACACAGCGCGAACAGAGCGAGTAAGCAAGAGAGAGAGAATAATCACATAAGGACAAAATGTGTGCAGTACAAAATACATAGATTATATAATAGTGCTAACTGCAGAAAGCACAGCGATTTGAAGACAAAGACAAATCCCACACATTTCTTGCCAGTTTTGAAATCCCGGCCAGAGGCTTTTTTCTGGGCCTAAAAAGAGGACATGTTTGTGAAAAAGAGGATATTTGGTTTCCCTAAATTTCACAATGAAACATTATTTATGTGGCGCTGTGGACTGAGGCAGAGACGGAGCACGCCAGTGAATAGCGCTCAGTTAATGGTTTTAGTTATTGGCGCATTCATAGCCAACAGTTATTGATGCACGGTGGACAGACATTTTCAGAGTTGAGTTGAGAGACTCATCTCTCCCTCACAGCTACCTAGCATACTGATCTGTATGTTTAGTGGAGTAATGGCACCTGATATTTGTATTTCATGAGAACGGTAGACCCATTGGAAGTAGCAGTGCCGTTTAGATTCGAGAGTCGAGAAATATCACGAGGTGCTTTGATGTAATGGTGAGATGATATTTAAATATAGGCTTATAAGGATATAACATACAAAGCAATATGTTTACACATATTTGAAAATGAAATCATTTTAGGTCAGTTGGACAGCCAAAATAAGTGACTTGATTAGCAGTACAGCGCATCAAAAATAGAAACGGAGCGGCAATCACCTGAATGCGTATCGCATCAATGGATGCTTCTAGTGCAGACAGCCCCATGGATCATGATGGACGCAATCTAGTTTTGTTAAGTATGTAATAAACCATGTGGAATATATTAGGCTATAGTTTAATAATCCTTCAAGAGAATTACAGGAAACAATAAAGACCAAAACAAAATACAGAATGTAAAAATTAATTTGCTGGCCTGGTTTTAGGATGAACTATTAACAATCATGCGGGCCGTATTTGGGCCATGGGCCAGTGCTTTGAGACCCCTGGATTAAAACCTTTCAGACAATCAAACAAAAAGCCCATAAACTCTATTTTTCTCCAATCTTATTTTGCTTCATTTTAACAAGGGAGTGAGCACTCTGCAAGGGAGTGAGCTATGCCAAAAAAAAAAGAACACTCCCATTATTATAAAAAAAAATGTCTGCACTGCTAGTGTGCAAGCAGTTGGGTGCAATTAAGAGATGAATCTGTAAAACTGTTCGAATGGTTAAGAGCTGTCCGTAACTGGTGCACATTTACTGAGAGTGTAGCATTTTGCCTCAAAGTATGATTAAAGACACAAGGCAAGGCATTTCTGACTAACGTTCAGACAACCATGTTAAGACACAGGGATTCTATTAAACAGACTATTGATGCACAACCTTTGCTGACTTCACATCTTTACACACACACACACACACACACACACACACACACACACACACACACACACACACACACACACACACACACACACAGTAAGCTTCACTGGAATGACAAATAGTGGTACATTTGTATTCCCCAGTCCCAGCTCTGAGATGTATAGAAATGTGGACCATAGGATTTTCAGGGTTGCCATTGGAAATGGCAACATATGCAACCTCTACCAGTTAATATAATTAAGGTATGATTGTATTACTGCATAGTTTCGCACAAGGCTGGGTACTACTACTACTACTACTACTATAATAATAATAATAATAATAATAAAAACATAATTTCCAATGGAAATTTGAGCAAACCAAAATTGAACGCAGGATCATCGATCCTGACAGACAATGCCAGGAATGTTAGATCCAGTCTCTTTACTGCACCCATCTTTCTGTCAGAAGATATCCAAGTATCAGAGTTTTGTCTGACTAAAAAAACAGTCAACATCGGCAGCTTGTTTTGTGAACTCTTCTAGTAGCCCAAGAGCTATGCATATAGGCAGCATGGGAATAAAGCAGAAGGCAGGAGATGTCATGATGGTGACAAATGAGCAGTTTTCAGAATAATCTTTGTTTGTGTCTTTCTCAATGCTCAGTCTGAACACCACAAATTCAACACGTGTGTGACGAGTAGGAGGGCAGGGGTCAATTGGGCTAATAAGCCGAGGAGAGGGATAAATCCAAGCTGGATGTGGCAGTTCGGGATAGAGAGAGCCACACGCAGCTGCCGTGTGTGTGTTTATGTTTGTTTTTTCAAGTTTTCATTAAACCTTATTTTGACCGTTCAGCCGGTTCCCACTTCCCCCTTGCCCACATTAACCATGCTACAAAGTGTTATACCAAGCAAATACAATGGAAAATTGCTGCTTCACAACATAGTCCTGTGATGTTGAAGACCTTGAAATAGAGCCAACTGTTTATCTCACTCTGGTATTGACAATACAGTGCACAACATAACAATAAACAGAAATAATAATGCAAAGCAAGAGCAGGAAACAATATAAAGTAAAATTGCATATATAAAATTAATATAAAGAAATTAATAAATATATAAGTAATATGAAACAATAATAAAAAAAAAAAACTGATAAATTGCAAAAAAGACATATGCTCTCTTGACGCCACAAACACTCATGATGCCATTAAAAACTCAAATTAGATCATTAGATCCTTCAACACTGAAGCAATTCCATGCAGGGTTGAAGTTGCCTTTGAATTTCTGCACCAAAGTAATTGTGATGATTGTGTTATGTGATTTTATTACTTATGTAAATCATTTTATTCCCTAGGAACAAATTAATTTATGCGTAATACAATATAGGCATTGGAATATAATACTGGAAAATTAGGTTTTATAACATTAGTAAATGCATTATATATCATGACCTAACAATGAATCATATGTTTTTACAGCATTTATTAATCTTTAAGTTAGTTCATGTTAGTTCATAATGCATTAGCTGATGCTAACATATAATGACTTATAACTTTTAACTCATGTTTAAATTTACATTGATAAGTGCTGTAAAAGTTTTGTTCATTGTTAGTACATCTTATCTAGTGTAGTTAACTTATGTTAATGAATACAAACTTATTGTAAAGTGTTAGAAATTAATCATTATCATCCCTATAAAATATTACATTAAAAAGATTGAAAAGACATGGTTTAAATATACAAACAGACATATAAATAAATAATGCTCTCCGAGGTTGCATTTCGCACATGCATTTTTGTGCAAACATGCGATCCAACATTTTAAATGTATGATAAAGCTGTCTAATTACAGATTTTTGAGGATAAAGGTAATAGTTACTTTTCCTATGATACTACACATGTACCATAATAGATAACTCCCAGGATACAGTGTTTCCAATTTTGAAAGAATTAATAAATTAATTAATTATTATGGAAGATGTATATAATTCATCAAACATATAAACAAATAAAAGACATATACCAATTTAAAATAAGCAACATATTTACACAACACAATTTACATATCTAATGTACACATAATTACACAACACAATAATAATATACAATGTACAGTAAACAATATAGACAATGTAGAATACACATAATATAGAATACATATACAATAATAAAGTATATAAAGTGTATAAAACATATACAGTAGGTTGTATTGTAAAGAGAATATAATTTAGAACAGTCCAGTGTGAGAAAATAAGATTAATAATGTGCAGTGCTGATGTATATTGACTGGTGCGGGTCCTGATGCTGCAATACCGCCTGCCTGATTGTAGCAGTGAGAGCAGCCCATGGCTCGGGTGAAACGTGGACTCATTTGCACAGTGTGAGGCCAACTCGGAGCTGACCGAAATGCTTGCCCAGGCCGTCGCTTGTGTCATAATGGAGTTGAACCCTCCACACACCCTTGAAGCTCACGGCTTGACGATTGGTTCCTGGGTTCGGGGTGCCATGCACGGCTGCGCCCTCCTTTCTTCCCGGAAGTGCACAACGAACTGACAAGGTCATGGGGAACCCAAACCTGACTTTAACTACCCTCGACGGCAGGGCGGCTGAGGGATCTAAGGAGATTCCTTGGATGTCCTCGGCCTTGATGTAGAGCTGCCTGCAGGAAGCTGATGCCCCCCTCCTCATGGTCCAGTGCTAAGACCCCAAGGAAGGCTCCTGAGCGCCCCTGAGATGCATGACCCAGGTAGGAACACAATCTTGTGTTCCCTTTTGTTTTTGTGTTCGCCGCACCCCGGTCGGGCTGCAGTACCCACATATCACATGCCTTTGTATGCCTGGCCGTACGACACTCACACCCACGGATGGTCAGAGGGCCCCACCTTCCATGTCACTGACCCACCCTATGACGGGAACAGAGAGCAAGGTAAGTGCTTGAGGTTCCCCTTAGTGCAGCCACGAGCTCGGGATGAAGCAAGAATCCTCGTGGCATCTCCTGCTACCCCCGCCACAAAGCCCCACCCTAGGTACGTCAGACACGATTGTCCCCTTAGTGCCCCTCGCCTGGAGCTTGGCTAGCACTCTCCAACTTGGTATTCTTCTCGAAGCGAAGAGCCCCAGAGATGCGCAGTCAGGTCAGTGCTTTCCTTCCTGCAGGAGAGGCTGGAGGGGCGGCTGTCCCCCTCTACCTTGAAGGTGCACGTAGCCGCTATAGTGGTGCAACAAAACACAGTAGTAAGTATTTGGGGAATCACAACATGATTATGAGGTTCCTGAAAGACGCTAGGAGGCTAAATCCTCATAGGCTACACCTCTTTCCTCATAGAGTCTCTCCGGGTTCCTCCTGGGCCTACGGAGAGCTCTGTTTGAGCCCTTAGAGTCAGTTGAGCTACAGGCGGTCTCAGAGAAGGCTGCCCTCCTGACTGCGCTCACGGAATCCATCAAGAGGGTTGGGGACCAGCAGGCATTCTCTGGCAGAGACACCTGCCTGGAGTTCGGTCCATAGTGTTCTCACACGGTCTTGAGACCCCAACCAGGCTATGTGCCCAAGGTTCCCATGACCACTTTTAGGGATCAGGTGGTGAGATTACAAGCGATGCTGCCCCGGGAGAAGGTAGACCCAGCCTTATTGTTGCTGTGTCAGATGTGTGCTTTGCGCATCTATTTGGATTGCACGCAGAGTTCTAGATGCTCTGAGAAGCTCTTTGTCTGCTTTGGCAGACAGCAGAAAGGGAACGCTGTCTCCAAACAGAGGGATTCCCACTGGACCGTGGATGCCATCGCATCGGCATACCAGACCCAGGGCGAAGTGCCCGCCCCTTTAGGATTAAAAGCACACTCTATGGAGTGTGGCATCATCTTGGGCACTTGCCAATGGCACCTCTTTATCAGAAATCTGCAGGGCAGTGGGCTGGGCAATAACCAATACCTTCGTGAGATTTTATGATCTCCGGGTTGAGCCGGTTTCGTCCCGTGTGTTGTCAGGTATGAACAGGTATGTTTATGGGACAGCTGGCCAGGAATACCACTTGCATACAGTGCATTTTCCCTCCTGAGTATTTCATAGCCAGACACAGTATGTGTGCTAGAATGCCCTGTAAAACATAGAGAAAAAGGCAGCGGCTGGCATGGCCTGCTCCCATACTAGATATGTCTCCACCTTGGGGAGGCTATGTGCAGACCGAGTGCACCTGCTATTTCGCATGCAGCAGCTTGCTTCAACCTGCATCGGCAGTTCACGTAACACAGTTCAGCTAGTTGTGGGGTTTATATAGGGACCCCTAGTGTCACTTCATCAACACAGCATCGAGTGAGTGACAGATAGTGAATGTCTTGTTACTGTCGCAACCTCCGTTCTCTGATGAAGGGAACGAGACGTTGTGTCCCTCTTGCCACAATGCTGTACTAACCGCTGAAATGTCTGGGACCCTGTCTTGGCTCCTCAGCACAAAACCTGAATGAGTGGTTGCGAGCCAGCTCCTTTTATACCCGTATAAAGCTACATAATTATCCACTGAACTGTGTTTATTCTCCATGAGCCAGTGTGTATTGTTATTAAAAGGTCTATTGCATCTCCAAACACTGCAGGCTCTTACTAATACTCACTGCTCTGATCAATTAAGTTGTATTATTCATCACTTTATAATTTGGTGTGTGTGTGTGTGTGTGTGTGTGTGTGTGTGTGTGTGTGTGTGTGTGTGTGTGTCTGTGTGTGTGCATGTTTATACTACATTGGTCCCCACAAGGATAGTAAAACCTGAGATCACCTACCTTGTAGGGCCAGTCAGCGGTCACCATGAGGGAAATGGCATATTAAACATACTAAACTATGTTTTTTGAAAATGTAGAAATGCAAAAAGGTTTCTGTGATGTTAGGTTGAGGAGTAGATTTAGGGGATAGAAATTATCATTATCATAAAATCCATAAAATTCATGGAAGTATATGGAGAGTCCCCACAATTATATAAAAACGAGAGAGAGAGAGAGAGAGAGAGAGAGAGAGAGAGAAAAAACTATTTGAAAAAAACTACAATTATGATCTTCCAGAAAAAAGCCAGATTACAGGAAACCAGATACATATTCACTCTGGGAAATACTGCAATAGAGCACACCCTACACTACGACTACCTCTGTCTAAAAATGAGTGCTTCAGGGGTTTTTGGTCTGGCAGTGAATGCTCTAAAAGAGAATGCTAGAAGAGAAATGTGCCGAATGGGCCGCGATAGGCTAAAATGAGCCACCCTGTTATGCATAACGGACCACAAAAGGGCACCGCGACATGCAGAAAAGGACAGTTTTGGGCCAGTTGCCATGTAAAATCCTGGGCTGATTTATCTTCCCAGTCCAGCCCTGGACACTGGTGAGTTCGAGACAGGGACACAGTTTCTCCTTCACGGTGAGAGATTTATAGAGGTGACAGAGAAATACTTTGACAAAAATTCCCAAACCTCATGCCACAGTTTTCCAGTTCAATAGAAACAGATCAAATGCAGGTGTTACTTGGGGACGACAATCGTGCATCAATAGCAGCAAAATTCATTTTTGAAGTGCACAAACTCAGAAACGAATTACTGCCATAATGTAATTTGTTCACAGTATTTTATTTTATATGTTCATAATATCTTGTTAAATGCTTATTTTATTTTATACTGTATAGTGTACAGTATATTGTTATTATAGTTTTAATGTTATTTTATTAATTACCTGGCACCATATTTGTATTTTTATTTGTAACTGTTTTATTTTTTAATTTTTTGTCATGTCATTATCTGCATATAGCATAAACACAATCATGCTAATAAAGTACTTTAAATTGAAATTGAAATAGAGAGACAGAGCGTGTGGCAGGGATTGACATAATAATCTACCATATTTTACACTGGAAAAAAACACTGGCAGGTGCTGAAGTTTAACTGTCACTTGTCACTTACAGAAAAAAACTTGATTCCCTATAAATATATATGTCTGAAAATCCAAGGACATGACATAACATGTATGTAAAGCTATAGGATCTTCCTCTGCAAATGATTGGATACCCATTTACTTGTCAAATATTAGCCAACTAATGTTACAGATACAGTATTTAGATTTGTTAAAGGAATGGTTCACCCAAAAATTTATATTTTATCATTATTAACTCTAGTCTCAATTCATTCCAAACCTATATGAATTTCTTTTGTGGAACACAAACATATATATTTTATGATGAACTGATGGAAGCTGTTATTCCTTTAAATCAAATCATCTAATTTATCAACCTCATTGATTCTTGCGTGTCTCGAGGTCAAACGTCAAGACGTCTTGACAGAAGAACCAATGAGGTTTCATGTTATTGAAATGTCGCCATATTTGATTTGTGCGCTGTTTACATGAATTGATCTATGATTTAAATTTCAAAGCACTTTCATTTCGGTCTTTTCATCACACAAAGTGCCTTGAGAAGAGATTATGGACTACATTAATGACACTTTTGTGTGCTTTTTAAGCTTTATAGTGAGTCACAATCAACTGTTGTTGTATGGGAATCTGCAATTGTTACATTCTTTAAAATAGCTCCAATTGTGTTCCACAGAAGAAAGAAATTCATATGGGTTTGTAACAAAATGAAGGTGAGTTTTTGGCTGAGCTGTTCTTTAAACTATTTTCTTGGAAACATTTGTGCTGTTTTGTACGATTTAAGAAATAATTAATAACAAGGTGCAGGTATGGCGTATTCATTGTTATTCGATTAGTATCTATTGGATTTTGGATTAGTAGCAAAAATGTATTAAGGCACACAAACATCTAAAACCTTCTCCCAAGCATGTGCATGTTCTTCCAATGCATTCTCACGCACTTCTATAGTTGTTTACCCACCATGCACATTTGCACACCCACAAATACACTCGTACATGCAGAGTAGGGGTAGTGATGCGCTCTTGCGGTCATGCCATCTCCATGGTGATTACAGGGGTCACCAGTTTAACCATCCTTGAGAGATTAATCCAGGAGGTCAAATTCAGGATTAACCCCTGCATCCACACACAGAATAAAGATTACCTGTTCAATAAATACCTTTGCTCTTACTATTTACTCTCGATGTTAGTATTAAATACACTTTCTCTCATCACCAAGAAATGTTTTTATATTATATACATTTATATTATATAAATAAAAAGAATACTTAAACAGTTGTTTAACAGGGTTAAACAGAGGCACTTACAATGGAAGTGAATGGGGACACTATTTGGAGGGTTTATAGACATAAATGTAAAGCTTATACATATTTAATAGCACTTAGATTCATTCTTCTGTTAAAACTTGTGTATTATTTGAGCTGTATAGCAGTTGAAATTGTTTGTTTACTGGGATGACAGGACATTTTTTCACACTACAGGACCATTTAAAATGAACTTGTGGATCCAAAATATTGATTAAAAATAGTAAAACAAAATTGTTGACTAGTCACAGCTCAAATAACACACGATCCATTACATGTTCACATACATCATTATTCACTCACCCTCATGTTTTTCCAAATCCATATACATTTTTTCCTTCCATGGAAAGCAAAAGAATATTAAGGAATGACAGCCTCAGTTGCCTTTCAATGTCATTGCATCGTTTGTATTTATTTGTTTTGTTCCAAACAATTAAAGTGAATAGTGACATTAAAGTGAGTCATTTTCTTTTAAATCCTTTAACATAAAATCTTTATCTATTTTTTTATTATTTATTATTATGCATCAGCTAACCAAACAAACATCAATACTTGTCTGGAGCATCTTGGCAAAGTGGAAACAATATTACCTGATGAATTAAAATTAGCATTCTAGTAGCAGAGAAAAAGAGAGAGGCACTAAAATGAGAGTAGAAATGAAAAGGCGAAGTGGATTTATCATCTGAAATGTGCATTGCATGAGAAAAAATAAGAGCGAGAGGGAGAGCTTGTACAGTAAGGAAAAAACACGTAGAGATAAACAGCAGGACTCACAACAGCAAAATAGGAGAGATATGGCAAAAATAAAACAAAGTAGAGAGGAAAACCTATGGACGTGAAATGAAAAATAAATAAACAGCAGTCTCCTGCCTGTGGCGACTGTGCCTTGTTTCTTCAGTGTGTAAATGAGTGTGTGTGTGTGTGTGTGTGTGTGTGTGTGTGTGTGTGTGTGTGTGTGTGTGTGTGTGTGTGTGTGTGGATGTGCTTGCTAGTGTGTGTAAGGGATGACAATATCTGCTCATTCAGACTGATTAATGCACTCACACACACCACAGGTAAATTATGGACTGGGGCACTCCACCTTGCTCTATATGAGCATACGCACACACGCAGCTGAGCTAAATGATGGAATGAAACGCTCCACCTTGCACTGTCACACATCACAGAGCCCTGCAAATTACCTGACTCCCAAATCCAGACAGACAGACACAAGGAAAGGAAGACAACGAGAAAAGCTGGAGGGGGAGGGGTCACTGTGTTAATAGCAAAATAATTCCTTCTTCATAGTGATTATAGTGAGATATGTCTGTCATTAACATTTAGGTAAGAAGCATGTGGCCCCCATTTGCATGTCCAATGTAAGAAGTTGGCATGATAATTAGCGATGATATCAGTGAGTCTTTATCTCTCGATTTCCCTGCTATTGGAGGATTAAAGGTGAAGTGTGTAATTTTTCTTTCTATGATAAAATACTTTCTCATGTCCCAGCTTAAAGAAATTGTTAATGCAAAATGAAAATTGTGTCATCATTTACTTACCATTCCAAACCTGTGTGATATTTCTTCTTTCATGGAACACCAGAGGACATGCTAGGCAGTTTGTTGAATCTGATCTTGTGAAAATGACGTGACAGTGGCATAATTTTTTCAAAATGATATATGGTTTATTACATGTTTCTTGACAGTTCTGAGGTAAAATATCCACCGTGTGCCACTAAAAGTGAGTTAAAATAAGAAATGTATGTTTTTATTAGAAGTTTTTAAGGCTCATACTCTGAGTTTAAAATCAACAATGCTTACCTTCGTACCCTAAACATTAAACATAACAAGTAGTGTCATAAAAATCAAATGTGAGATGAAAAATGCATTTGCTGAAGTATCTCATTTTGTGGTGCTTCTATGACAATTTCAGCTCACGTGTTGACTCGGATGCTCTTCAGGACGCGTTCTCTCATTTTTTTTGCATCATAATTTTGCATCATAATCAGTTGAGATACTACACAATTTTATCGTTCTCGAACAAGCATGTAAATGCTGTTAAAATGCATTGTCTTACAAGTCATGCACTATAGTAAAAGTGTTTAGATGTCAAAAAGCATCAAAAGCATTGTGTGAGGAACAGGGTGAAAATTAAGTGTTCATGAATTGTTCATGAAATCGTTGTTGTAGCAAAATGTAGGTGAAGTAACGTGATTTTATGAGACCGAGTTGTACAAACAGGTAGTCCCATCCTAAACTCATAGGGGAATAAAGTTATACCCAGTAATGAGACCTTTATGAACAATAAAGACCAAGAGTCAAAGTTGAAGTTTCACTCAATAGAGAGAGCGAGTTTACTGAAGACAAAGTTCTCCAAATTTCCAAAGGCAAAAGACAGAAACAGAAAATGAGTTGAGGATATAACCTAAAACAAACTTAGAATATAGAAACAACCATAATTAAAGGCATATGCAAATTAATTGACATCATCTCTTAGAAATACATGGTTCTGATAGGTTATCCATACAGATATTTATGGAAACAATCCAAATATGTTGAACTGTTGATCTTCGCAGAAGATGTAATTTAGAAACATAACACTGATTAACTTGAACCACAAAGTCTCAGTTGGTCTGCAAATAAGTGTCAACGGTAATTGTATGTCTGACAGGACTTTTCTTCTTTTAGATCTGGGGCCAGAGGGTGACTGTCCATCTCACCCAATCACCTGGCTCCATCACTCCAACAATTCCTGTTATTGATTTAGAAAAAGGCTATAGGAGTGAATGAAAATGCAAAGACGGAAAAATAAAATACTGCATTTTAAGAGAAAGAAGAGACTGATTATTCTTAATGCTGAATTTCATAGAGACCCAGGCTGAATATTTATCTTTTCTTCTAGAACAAACATTGAGATAACTCAAAGGTTGCACATACACACTTTTAGGGCCTGAGAATTTCAAGGTGAAAGGGTACAGAAGGTTTATACTTTACCTAAAATTTAAACACAATAAAACTTATATTTTTGATTAGCATTCAACTTATCAATAGGCTGAAGAGACAGGGGTAAACCTTCAATGTGATTACACACTTCAACTTAAACCATGAATTCACCAAATAGATCATATCAAACATTATAAAGAAGGTTTGAGGATGAGACAAAAAAAGCATTTTTAAAAAGTAAAACTGATGGACGTGCTCACAGCAAGAAATTATTTTTCTGTAATCTATTTTAATTACTAGGAAGAGAGGCCGACTTTTCAATTCCCTGTATGTTAATTATATTTTTGGAATAATGTGTCTGCAATTTTTCATACTTAAATGCTGATTACAGTGATATAATGATAATGACATAACAAAGAATAAAAAAACAAACAAAATGTTCTTCCTTTCTACTTTCTTGCCCTCTAATTTACATGCACCTAAATGGTTTCTTTCTCTCTCTCTCTCTCTATTCAATTTAAAGTACTTAATTTGGTATGCTTGTGTACATACAATATTGCCAAAGCATTAGTACACAAAACAGATAATGACAAGACAAATAATAATAGTAAAATAGTACCAAATAACAATAAAAATAGAATTAAAATAAGGTGCCAGGTAATGAATAAAATAAAAACGTCATGGTTACTGTTGTAAGCTCTGTTTCCCGATGGAAGGAACGGGATGTCGTGTCAATTGTAGTGACATAAGGGGTCTCTTCTGAGCCCTTGCATACCTCTGAACTTGAACTTTCAGCTGTGCTGTTCTGTCTGGTGCCTCCTGTTGTTGTGTGTGAGGGTCCATGTTTGTATGTTGACTGGAGCTGGGCTGAGAGGTATTTGGTTGGGCTTCAGTGTGTTTTGGTCTGGTTGGTTGCTCTTTTCTTATAGGAGTGTGTCTTTGGGCCTCTTTGTGTAGTTGAAAGTTGGTTACCGCGATGACTGTTGGAACTTGTATGCCGATATTGTGAGGGTGCAGATTGGGAATTTCTGCAGAGTAATGAATCTTTTAGGTTTTTAAGCAAAGACTCTTACACTCTCCTGGCTTAGGTGTACATGGTCATATAAATCCTCAGTCAATAGACTTGGGTGGTTGGCAACGTTGATGGCCATAAGGTTGGAACAGGCAGTTGTTATCCTTTGGTTGCTGCTAATGATCAGGTCAGCAGGGTAGTCCTTCCTGTGTAGCAGGGTTGAGATGGTGATGTTGGCCTGCGGGAATTCCCTGTAAGCCTTCTTAGACACTCTTACAACACTATCTGCAACTCTTTCCCTCTGGGTATAGAGGTTGTTGGTTCCTGTGTGGATGATGATGTTCTGTGGGTTGTGCAGAGTGAACTTGAGTAGATTTTTTATTTTCATCTCCAGCAGTCCTACTGTGGTGCGATATTCTTATTTGAAAGCCTTTAACTCCTCTCTTAGATGTTGAGAAGTGTCAGTTTCTTGGAGTTTGCTTTCTTTGAATTCAGGGAGTTCCAAATCCAGTTGGGAAAGGCACTCCTGAATGCACTGAATAGAAACTGTTGATCTGGGCATGTGTGGGTAGAGAGGGGCAGATTGTGTGCTTGACGGTGAAGCTGTGACCTCCTCTGCTGCTGTTATTGGGGGAACAAGGACTTTTAGTTCAGCAACATCTCTCTCAAATTGCTCAAGTCTGTCCTCTGAGCCCTGGACTATTACAGTGCCATTGTGATACAGGTTGATGTTGAACTTTAGCGTAGTGTCCAGATACAGTGGTGTCATAGCTCTGTTTCCACACATTTTTTGGTCTTTAAAATTGGAACAGAGTGCTGAGTACCAGGCATTTGGGAATTCTGTATAAAAGAGCAGGTCTGTTTTTACTCTTCTGTCGTTTATTTCCATGAAATCTGCTCTGAGAGTTTCTGGGAGTTCTGATTAATTTAGTTTTGAATTTCATTCTTGCGCTGTTACATCATCAGGATATGCGATGGCCAGAGTTTTGAGGTCGCACCCTTCTGAAGAGGCATATCCATCCATTGTCACCTTGATTGTTTGGGCCTTTGAATTTTAAATAGGGGTGAGGCTATCCAGATTTTGGAATTTTTTATTTGTTTAGCCATTCTCAGACTATTGGCCTCTAAGTGTCATGTTCATTCCTTTGTTTGGCTTAGAAACTTTCACACCTTCCACTTTGCACACCAGAAAGAAAATCTTGGGTTGTTGTTGAGCAGGTAAGCAGACCTAGAACTCTCACTTTGTTTATTTTATGTTTTAAACTTAGCTATTTTTTTTCCCTTAAATTTCCAATATTTCAGACTTTTAAAGGTACTCACTGCACATTGATACCATCAGATTGTCCATGTAGCTTCTCTGCTGGCTGATGCTTTGTTTCAGGTGTGTTTTTTGGAGTCCTTAAAATGCTGAGATTTCCAGAGTGTTTGTTCCAAAATTCCAAGTTTGTTGAAAAATATTTTAAATAGAAATGATAATGATTCAAATCAGTGTAAATATAATCCAATATGATCTTGCAAAAAATCCAATAAAATCCTGGTTGAACTAGCAAAATAATAGTTTTTTGTTGTTAAATAGCAGGAGCTCAGGAGTGCATCTCTCTCTCTCTCTCTCTCTCTCTCTCTCTCTCTCTCTCTCTCTCTCGGCATGATTGTGTTTACATACAATATTGTCAAAGCATTAATACACAAAACAGATAATGACAAGACAAACAATAATAATAAAATAGTAACAAATAACAATAAAAATAGAATTAAAATAAGGTGCCGGGTAATGAATAAAATTAAATAAAAACTAAAATAAAAATATACACTATATAATTAAAATAAAAAAATGATTAACACAACATTATAAATATATGAAAATAAAAGTACTGTGATTGTTATTGAAGTACATTAAAGCAGTGATTGGTTTCTGAGGGTGTACATCTCAAAAATGAATTTTGCTGCAACTGATGCATGATTGTCCTCCCCCAGTAACACCTGTCTTTGATCAGTATCTGCCAAACTGGAAAACTGTTCTCTCTCTCTCCCTCTCTTTGTATGTGTCTTTCGGTGTGTGGAAAATTGTTCACATCCAACCCAAATTATAGGGCAGGCTCAGGACACAAGGTTTTAGGCTTAGAAAACAAACACACACACACACACACTGGTTTTACTATACCTGTGCACTTAATTAGATTTAAAGATAAGCTGATTTACGAGCCTATTTTGCTTATGAGGAAAAGCTAAAAGGTACTCAAAAGTCGGTTTTCTCACATTTTACAATATTTGTGAGGACATTTTCAAACATTTGGACCACACAAGTATAGCTAAACCTGCAAAAAAATAACTCAAGTTGTCCATAAGGCCCTGAAGGCAGTATATTTGAGTATCATTCAAGGTGTTAGATAAAAATGCACCACAGTTGTCCACAACAACCGACTGCGATTTGCCAAGTAGGACATGACTCTGAATCAACATATATTGTTGATCTTTGAACAACATTCCTGTCAAGCACACACAGTTTTAATCATTAACTCTCCCTAAAATCAGAGGGAAATGATGGTGAATGTTTTTAAAAACCTAAAACCCCAATCATATGGACGGATGGATGGACGGACGAATGGACGGACAGACAGATAGACATATGGTATGGCATGCAGTCTACGCTTTTATTTGTATAGAGCAGTGCTAGAAATTAAAGTTTTGCAAATAAAAGCATCATAAATTAATTCAGGAGTCATCAAGGCTTCCTTCCTATAGATAGCTGATTAAAATTCATCATCATGTATTCATAAATGAGAGTGTAGGAGGAGTGTATTGCATAAATAAGTAAAAGGTTTTTATTAGGCTTTGTATCCATAAAGCAACTGTAATCTGAGATCTGATAAAAAAAAAAACTGTATAGATGCAGAGTTCTTATGTTTAAAATGTATTTTATCTGATACTCATTGTGTGGCGTATGCATCATGACATTGATGTTCATAGTGCTTCCATAAAAGCCATTTAATTTGACATTGCACCAAACTGTAATGGTGCAATTCTGCTGCTCTAATCTTTCTCCAGATAGTGAGATTATTTCTTTTCTTTTGCTGTATTTGCCTACAAGAAAAGGTAACATTAAATTACCAAGATTTTGGGACATGGTGCCACATTAATACCATGTTCCCTATCTGTCACTCACTCGAAGTTCTGTCGAAGTTGTGAAACTAGAGGTCACTCTTGGGAGCCCCAAACACCTCTGATCTTTGAGAAAAGGCCAATGGGAATTGACGAGTGGGATTTACATGCCACTCCCCGGACATACGAATATAAAAGGAGCTGGCTCGCAACAACTCATTCATATTTTCTCTTCAGAGCTGAGTGGTTGTGTCTCAACAAGCTGAACTCCTCCACTCTCAATACCCTCGACAGTGGGGCTGCCAGGTGGTACTTAGCGATTCCACATGTGGATAAGGCACCCAGACTTGGTTCTTGGACCTCACGCTCCAAGTGACAGCCCCTTCCCCTGGCGAATTCCCCTGAGGAGAGGTCACCTCTCTCAGGGATGGGGAACCATCTTGCACCTGCGACCTCTGGAATCTCCATATCTGTCCCTTGGACGGGTTGCGGAAGACTTAAGTGGCCTTCTGTCTGTGGTGGTAGACATGGTCACTCAGGCTACGGCCCCCTCTATGAGGCAGTTGTATGCCTTGAAGTGGCATCTGTTCGCTAAGTGGTGTTCTTCCCGATCCGAAGACCCCCAGAGATGCGCAGTCGGGTCCATGCTTTCCTTCCTGCAGCAGAGGCTGGAGGGGAGGTTGTCACCCTCCACCTTGAAGGTGTATGCGGCACACCACGATGCAGTTGATGGTAAGTCTCTCTGGAAGCACAACCTGATCTTCAGGTTCCTTAGAGGTGTAAGGAGGCTGAATCCTCCTAGGCTGCGCCTCATCTCCTCATGGGATTTCTCCATGGTCCTTCAGGGCCTACGGGGAGCACCATTTGAGCCCCTGGAGTCAGTTGAGCTAAAGGCGTTCTCTTTAAAGACATCCTTCCTGACTGTGCTCACATCCATCAAGAGGTTAGGGGAACTGCAGGCATTCTCTGTCAGCAACACATCCCTGGAGTTCGGTCCTGAATACTCTCACGTCGTCTTGAGACCCAGACTGGGCTATGTGCCCAAGGTTCCAACGACCCCGTTTAGGGATCAGGTGGTGAACCTGCAAGCACTGCCCAGGAGGAGGCAGACCCAGACTTGTCGCTACTGTCTTCGGTGCGTGTTTTATGCATCTAATTGGATCGCACACAGAGCTTTAGAGACTGTGAGCAGCTCTTTGTCTGCTTTGGAGGACAGCGGAAAGTGTGCGCTGTCTCCAAACAGAGGATCGCCCACTGTGTCATTAACACCATCGTTTTGGTACATCACGCCTAGGAAGTGCCACCCCACTTGGGGTTACAATCACACTCTACTTGGAGTGTGGCGGCCTCCTGGGCTCTGATTAATGGTGCCTCTTTAGCAGACATTTGCAGAGCAGCGGGCTGGGCAGCACCCAACACCTTTGCGAGGTTCTATAATCTCCGGGTTGAGCCGTTTTTATCCCGTGTGTTGTCAGGTACGAACAGGTAATTTTGTGGGACTACTGGCCGGGTGTACTGCTTGCATATAGTGCCTTCCCCCCAAGCTGCACGAATTCCATTCTTTTGGGTAGAAAAAAGAGAGGAGGCCACGGCTGGGGCAGCCTGACCACAATTTTTTGGGCAGTTGATTTGTCCCCAAGTTGCGGGGGACCATACGACACTCGTATGTGCATTGGGGAAGGTCCACGTAACAAAGTTCAGCTATTTGTGGCATTTTGATTATGGACCCCTAGTGTCACTACATTGACACAACATCGAGTGAGTGACAGATAGGGAACGTCTTGGTTACTTTCGTAACCTCCGTTTCCTGATTGAGGGAACGAGACCTTGTATCCCCCCTGCCACAACACTGATATACCCGCTGAAATAGCCGGGACCCCAGTGGTTGCATAGCAATGATATAGTACAGAAATGCTGTACATGGGATATTATATTGTGTGTACCCTTTATTTTTTTATTGTTTCGTAGCTGGTCGAGCTGCAAAGTCATGCATTGCATGTCCACACACATATTTCATAAACTTAATATCTGTGTGTGTGATTTATTAGACACAACGCTAAGAGAGATGGACTGATTACATTTCACAGCACACTGCCTCCACCTGTCCCATCTCCGTGGAAACACGGGGGTGGCAAATCAGTCGGCTGGGAGATCATGCTCTGTCTTTCCCCATCTCTCCACCCTCACTTTGTCTCCTCTCCTATTTGTTCTTTCCCATCATATTTACACATTAACTTCCTCTTATCCTCCTGGCCCATTCTCAACTCTCTCATCTCATTTCACCTCACCTCATCTCCTTTCCTCTTGTCTTGTATCATCTCATCTTGCCTCGTATTTTCGCCCATCCTCTCCTCTCCTCGATCGTCTTGTCTTGTTTATTTTCTCATTTATCATCTCATCTTCTCTTGTTGTGTCTCCCCACTTCTCTTCTCTCATCTTATTTAGTCTCTTCTTGTCTCATCTAATTTTGTTTCCCCTACATGTTCTTATCTTGTCCTACATGTTCTCTCCTCTCTCATCTCGTCTCTCCTTCACTCCTCTCCTCTCTTGTCTTGTCTCATTTTGTCTCATATTGTATCCTCTCATCTTGGCTCGACATTTTGTTTCATCTTGTCTTGTCTTTTCAATTCTTCTTTCATCTGGTCTTATTTTGTCTTGTCTAGTCTGTTCTCATCTTGTCTCATTATATCTAATTTTGTTTAATCTCATCTCCTCTTCCCTCATATTGTATTATCTCATTATTATCTCTTCTTATCTTGTCTGCTCTTGTCATGTCTCCCCTCCTCTCCACACTTGTGTTGTTTGTCTCGTCTGGTCTCCTCTGCTCTTGTTTTGTTCTCTTCTTCTCTTCTTCTCTTGTATTCTTGTATTATCTCATCTTGTCTAGTCTTTTCTCCTCTATTTTCCTCTCATCTTATTTTTCGCATCTGGTCTCCACTTGTCTCATTTTATTTTTCGTGTCATCTTCTTTCATCTGGTCTCGCCTTGTCTCCAATCCTCTCATCTCATATCAGCTCATTTTGTCTCCCTTTCTCTCCTCTCTTGTCTTGTTTTGTCTGGTCCCCTATCAGCTTATCTCATTTAGCTTTGTTTCACCTCCTCTCTTCTTATCTTGCATTGTCTCATCTTGTCTAGTCTCATCTTGTCTTGTCTTGTCTCACCTCTTCTCTTCTCTTTCTCATCTGGTCTCTTGTCTCATCTTATCTCTTTTTGTTTTGTCTTGTCTCATTTTTTTCTGGTCTTGCCTCGTCTTGTATCGTCTCATCTTGTCTCCTCTTATTTCTTCTCTTTTTGTCTCCCCACTCTCATCTTGTCTTGTATTTTTCTCGTCTGGTCTCTTCTCGACTTCTTACCTGTCGTCTTGTCTCATTATATCTTGTTTTGTCTCATCTCCTATTATCACATCCCCTCTCATCTAGTCTCATCTCCTCTTCTATCTCTCTCTCTCTCTCACACACTCATTCTCTCTTGATTTTGCCCTAATTCATTAAGAAGCTGTTTAAATTTTTATTTTTTGTCTCAGTTCTTTCATCCAATAACTTTACTTACATATGTGTATGTGTGTGTGTTCAGGTATTCCCTAAATGTCCCCACAAGTATAGTAAAACCTGACATTTTTGACATTGTGGGGACAATCAGTCAGTCCCCATGTGGAAAATTGTATAAAAAAAGCTTATAAATCATACTAAATTATGTTTTTTGAAAATGTAAAAATGCAAAACACTTCTGAGAGGGTTAGGTTTAGGGGTAGGGTTAGGGGATAGAATATAAAGTTTGTACAGTATAAAAATTTGTATGTCTATTGAGAGTCCTCATAAAATGTGAAAACCCTGTGTGTGTGTGTGTGTGTGTGTGTGTGTGTGTGTGTGTGTGTGTGTGTGTGTGTGTGTGTGTGTGTGTGTGTGTGTGTGTGTGTTTGTGGGCATTTTAATTTTTTTTAGGTTACAAACTGGTAATTACAAAGTTATTATGCTATAAATGTGCTTTATGAGGACATTTCTAGACATTTCTTAATAAACAGACTAATCAATGTTTTATTGAAATATAGTTTTTTGTGAGGGTAAGGTTTAGGTTTGTGGATATAATCTATAGTTCGTACAGTATAAAAATCATTCTGTCCATGGAAAGTCCTCATAATGATAGCTGCAACAACGTGTGTGTGTGTGTGTGTGTGTGTGTGTGTGTGTGTGTGCGCGCATGTGCGTGTGCCTTTGCTTTCCCCCTAGGAGCTTGACTTAATTGTTGGCTCTCAATCTCAGTCTGGGCAATCCATCAAAAGTGAGCTTGTGTCTAGAGCAGGAAGGCCATACTTATTAGTATGCAGTTGCTAAGTACATAAGTGTATAAAACTGAGCTTAGTTGAGGTGTGTGTGGCCTGAAAGCATGTAAATATTTTTGTCTTCCACTCTAATGTCTTCTGCTATCATTCTGGACTCCTGAAAATTCCCTGTGCTAATAATTTTCCCAGATAAGTTCCTTCACCAGCCACTGGGGGTTGCTGTGGGATCAGCTGTGCTCATCAGCAGGTGCAGTCCCAGTAATCCTCTAATACAGAATTGATGGGAGGAGTTGCCTACACATGCAGAACAACAGTCATCTCTCTTCTTCTTTGTCATGCTCACATACAAACACAAACCTGGTAGTGATCCCTGCCAGCTCCACCCTTCACAACCTTCTTTTAATCAATTACTTGCACTAATAAGCTACTCCTTGTTCCTAATGGTGAACATCTGGTGCCAGTAGTATAGGTTACCTTACCGCAGTTTTCAGATCTTACAGTCGATGTCAAACAGGCAATGACTTCCCATTTAGTTGATAAACAAAGCACATTAGCTTTGTGCACTACTGCATCATGCTTCAAGACAACCCTAAATCTGTTTCTGGTAGTCACGTTTAACCTCACGTGAAATACCCTGTTGTTTACATCCAATTGGGAAGTTTTGGGCAAAGAGATTAAAGTTTGTCAATACTGCTTAGCCTAAATTAACCATTGCTGAATATTTCCTATTTGCTACCAAGAATTTGTGACTGACACGGCTAACCTTAACACGATTGCAAAGAGGTTTCTACTGGTTGTGCTGACCCAGACACAGCCCTATCTGATACATACAGGGGCATTGTGAAAGGACCAGGTGAAGCAATGTGGTGACTGTGTTGAGCTGTTTCTACTCCTTTTTGCAGGCACTGCTGCAGATGACCCTCCTTAAATGATACAAACAGCAGTGCAGCTAACAAGGTGTAGGTGAAATAGCAAGCCTCTTTGAATAGATGGTTCCAGTCCCAAGCTTATGCCATGGTGAAAACAGACCTGCCACTCAATCCTAGGTTGCGTTACAGAGCTTGCTTCCACATGTAATAACCGTATAACTGCTTTTCCACCATCAAGCCGAACCAATTTGAGCATGGTGAGGAATGGTTTCAGTAGCATTTCCACTTGAGCACAGTTTGGCATTGCAACAGTTCTTGGCCTGGTTAGCTAACAATTTTCAATTTGCCAATGCCAAAGATAACTCATTTGTTTCTATGATGCTGGAAATGTTTGCTACAGTGAAGTTAATACAATTTAATAAAAAAAACTGCGTTTGGTGTATCTTCATGATTTTATGAAGATGGTTAAACTAGTATAGTACATTATTTTTTGACACACCTTTTTCATCAAACTCATATAATATATCCTTATATTTCTCATATAATTTTGTCAATTAATTAGTCCTTTTTAGCTAGTCTGGGAACTTTTACCTTTCTGTGTGTTTGTGTCTGGTGGCTTGGAAACATGTCTGGTGGCTTAGGAAATGATGGTAAACTTCTTGCCTTTTTGCTTTGCTTTCTTTTTGCAATATAGGATATTCCTGTGCTTTAGAAGAGTAATAACCAAGGGGAAAAGCAGTTCTAAAATCTCCAATGTGCACTCACTCCAGCGTTTACCTCTCACACAGTCGCCAACAAACCAATTTGTTACATATATTCAAGCACCACAGTGGAAAAACAAAACATAACTGTGCCAACATGCCAGGATCTGCACGATTCGGCAGTTTCCCAACAAAAACCGTTCAGCCTGATGGTGGAAAAGTGGTTTATGTTTCCAATCCTCTTTTGCCTGGCTTCAACAAGTTCATGGATTTTTGATGGAGGAGTTTAGGCAGGGCTAGTTCTTTTCATGTCTAGCATACAGTATATGGTGTCTTCCCATATTATTTCTGAAAGTGACATGCTGAGTTTCTTTAAGTAACATGTTGAGTCCAGGCTACAACAAGGTTTTTCTGTAACACCACCACTGATTAAACTACCTAAAGAAAGGCCCACAAAGCCTTTCTCAGTGCTCCGATATCTCCTGCCAGTCTGTTCTGTGATATTCTGGGTGCATTTTAGGCATGCTTTGAAGACAAAAAGAAGCTGGTGAAGTTTTTGAAAGATTGAAGAGTGCAATTTGGCAACCAAGGACAAGTCCTCAACCAGTTTAGAGCAGTCTAGTGTTATAGTAGTTCACAATTCACAATTTTGTCCTCGAGATGTACTCACAGACGACAACAATGAAAGTTACTGTGTTGCTGATTGGCACACATATACAGGAATGCAGTTTTTCTTTGGCATGATTCAGTGGAAGTGTGCATAACTCTCCCCTTCATTTCAGTGGAGTCATTGCAAAAGTGGCAGAGGATGTAGCTCTGATGCTGGAAGGTGAAATTCTCCTTTAAAAAGTGGATTTCTTTTTGTTGGAGCTGTTGCCTAGTTGTTAGCTCATGTGGTTTACAAAGATTGAGGTGTGGTGCTCATATGGGAGATGTAGGTTTGAATCCTGATTATGTCATGTCCTAATCTCGCCCACCCCTTATATCCACAATATACTGTTTATCCACTGTAAAGTAAATAAAATGGCAATAACCCATAATAAAAGGGTTATTAAAATGTTTAGCTTTAAAGCTAAAGCATGCCATTTCTGCACCGCTAACGTCACCAAATTGATTTACCAAAAATAATATGTTTTCAAACATATTATAGAAAATGTATCTTGTCTTCCATTGGTTATACAAACAGTTAGTCCTGCTCCAAGCTCACTCCATCGGTTGAGACTATGTATCTGTATCTGGGAGGATGGGCCAAATCAAACAAATAGATGAAGTTGTTGATGGCGCCACACAGATACATTTTCAGGTAAAATCAACCTACAAATGGCTTATTTACAGTTGACTCTGCATTTTAATCTGGGATACAGGAAATAATTTTGACATAAAATTATTATTCACATCAGCTTTAACATCTGTTAACAGTGTTTCCTTATTTGGTAGGCCTTTTAATGGTCGTAGAGTAGCAATTTGATCATTTTTGGCATTTACTGTAACAGGGCTTTGCCTTTGCACTTCAGTAACTGTCTGGTTTGGTTCAGCTACGAAGTCGGACATCAGAAGACTACAAAAGACAGCTCGGACTGCTGAGTGGATTATTGGCTGCCCCCTGCCCTCCATTCAAGATCTGTACACTTCCAGAGGGAGGAGAAGGCTTGGAAAAATCACTGTGGTCTCCACTCACCCATCCCACTACCTCTGAACTGTTACCTTCTGGCCATCTGAACCATAAGGCACAGGAACAGTTTTTCCCTCAGGCCTTCCACCTAGTTAAAACTGCCCCATTGAGCAATGATTATGTGCAATAATCTATTTATATTTATCCAACATATCCTACCTCTTCTGTAATACATTCCCTTGCATCTGTATATTGCAGATATGTATTTGTACATACATATTTATATGTTTTGTCTTATTGTGTATTTCTATATATACTTAATTTTTCTATTTGCTCTACTTGTTGTATTGTTTGATTACTGGAAGCTTCTGTCACCCAGACCAATTCCTTGTATGTGTAAGCATTCTTGGCAATAAAGCTCTATATACTGTGCTGTATTTTGGTTATTTGGATGTTACCAGACTTAGTCTCCATCTTAGTAGTTGGCTTTTAAATCATTTTGACAGTGTTACACTGGCTAAAGTAACTAGGTTATGTCATGAAACTTTCCCCTTTGTGTTCAAATGACTTTGTGAGGCATGAGTACATCTCCTGTAGTCATGATTTATAACAAATGTATCTACTGAATGAGTGCAGTACAGCTGGGCCCTAGACTCAACAGAAGAAAGAGCACAGGTGAATCTGTTACATAAGATAGGCCACCTACTGTTCCATTTGCACCATTACATCACCAGGTTTATACCTTCAGGCAGCAATAGGTACATGCACAGTTAAGCGTTTGCCGCACCGCATTGAGTAACAAATCATAAAGCAATTAATTACAGTTGCTGATATGATAATTAGTTGTATAATTATTGCATTTTACAGTGTTAAAAGGCTTTTAGAAATCACTTCTGCTCCTGACAGCTCAAAAAGGAGACTGACTGAAACAGCGATTGCAGTGCGTCGGTTGAGCTTCTGGCACATACACGCTGCCTGCAGTGGGCACCAAGACACACACACACACGCACACACACTCTCACACGTACACACTCAAATGCCCGCGCCCGCACACACACACACTGTCACATATTCCCTGTAGTCTTTTGTTTTTGTGCTTTTATGTTAAAGTTCTTGTTTATTTCTTGTTTCCAGTTTGGTTTTTGTAGTCTTTTGTAGTTTCATTTTATGATTGGTTTTCCCCTGATTGTCTCTCATTCCCTGAATGTTTCCCCAGGTGTTCCTTGTTTTCCCTTGTGTATTTAAGCCCTTGTTTTCCCCAGTTAAATTGTAAGTTATTGCATGTTGTGATATGCTCTGTGCTAGGTTCCCTGTGTTTTCTTTTATGCAGTGCTTACTTGTTTACTTTTATAAAGCTGCGTATAGATCCTCATTCCTCGCCTGCCTCGTCACAGAAGAACTAACCAAAGATGGATCTAGCAGCCATCAGAATTCTCCGCCTCGAGCAAGGGGACTGTCCAGTTGAGGATCACGTCCGTGAGTTTCTGGAGGTGGCGAATTTAGTGCACTACCCAAACTACTCTTTGGTGGTTTTCTTCAGGGTGGGTCTCAGTAGTGCACTAAAGCAGCTATTGCCTCCAGCGCATCCTCACTGGATGTTCGCTGAGTTCGTGGAGGAGGCTTTGCGAGTCAGCGTCTCTCCTCCCACAGTGGCCGTTCCCCAGCCTTCCATGCCTGCCACGACCAACGAGCCCACACCCATGCCTGCCACATCCAATGAGCCAACGTCCATGCCTGCCAAGGCCAATGAGCTAACGCCCACGCCTGCCATGGCCAACGAGCCAACGCCCACGCCTGCCACGGCCAATGAGCCCATGCCTGCCACGGCCAACGTCAACACCTGCCACGGCCAACGAGCCAACGCTCACGCCTGCCACGGCCAACAAGCTGGAAGTCTCATCCGTCCCAGAGCCAGCGTTGTCAGCCTCGTCGGTCCCAGAGCCAGCGTTGCCAGCCTCGTCCATCCGGAGGAGGAGGAGAAGAAGAAGAAGAAAAAAAAGTCTTCTGTTCCTCAGTCTCCGCCTTCCATGGCTCCGCCCCCTGAGCCTTCCACAGCTCCGCCTTCCACGGCTCTGCCTCCTGAGCCTTCCATGGCTCCGCCCCTGGAGTCCTCCATGACTCCGCCTTCCACGGCTCCACCCCCTGAACAATCCACAGCTCCACCTTCCACGGCCCTGCGTCCTGAGCCTTCCACGGCCCTGCCTCCTGAGCCTTCCATGGCTCCGACCCCGGAGTCCTCCAAAGCTATGCCTTCCACGGCTCCGCCCCTGGAGTCCTCCATGGCTCCGCCCCAGAGACTAATCCTATACCGGCTCCACCTCTCAGGCCCCCTGACCCGGTCCCTGTCCTGTGGCCGCTTCCCAGGCCTCCTGACCTGGTCCCTGTCCTGTGACCACCTCCCAGGCCTCCTGACCCAGACCCTGTCCTGTGGCCTCCTCCCTGGCCTCCTGACCCAGTCCCTGTCCTGTGGCCTCCTCCCTGGCCTCCTGATCCACTCCCTGTCCACCTCCCAGGCCTCCTGACCCTGGCGTTCTGCCTGATCTGCTCCCTGACCTTGCAATGTTCCTCTGCTCCCCTTGCCCCTTGTGCCCCCTAGGACTGCCTGTTTGCTACTTGTGCCCCTTCCGAGCCTCTTGTTTTCCACTTCACTGCATGGGCTATTTTATTTTTTTCATTTTTTGGGGGAGTATCTGGAATCTGCTCCTTAAAGGGGGCTCTGTCACATATTCCTGTCTTTTATGTTTGTGCTTTTATGTTGAATTTATTGTTTAATTCCTGTTTCCTGTTTGGTTTTTGTAGTTTCATTATATGTTTGGTTTCCCCCTGATTGTCTCTCATTCCCTGAAAGTTTCCCCAGGTGTTCATTGTTTTCCCTTGTGTATTTAAGCCCTTGTTTTCCCCAGTTAAATTGTTAGTTCTTGCATGTTTGTTATGCTCTGTGCTAGGTTCCCTGTGTTTTGTTTTATTCAGCGTTTTCTTGTTTTCTTTAATAAAGCTGGGTATAGATCCTCATTCCTCGCCTGCCTCGTCTCACACACACACACACACACACACACACACACACACACACACACACACACACACACACACACACACACACACACACAGATAAAACTTAATCACTCAGTTCTGCTCTGTCATCTCATCACTCCATCTTCTAGAACAGGGCAGCAAGTTTTTGTCATGGCGTGCCATTTTATTTATTTTCCTGTTCAATGACTGTGCTGATATTTCGAAGTATGAGTCCACTTGTGAAAATGTTTCTATTTTGCATTTTTCTAATTTAATCGTTTATTTTTCATTACAAATGATATTATCAGCATAACAATTTGAGTGAAAATGTTGTACAAAACCCAATGATTATGATATAATGATGATATTGCATGCAAGCAACAGTGAGTGAAGAGCAGTCTATTTTATTTATATGAAGTTATTCAAACCTGCATTCCAATCTATATCTTGATGTAATCCTTCCTCATGATCAGGCAGCTTGTTTTCATCAGCTGAATGGAAGGCTAAACACTATTAAAGTGTGACGAGACTCATGCTGTGCATGCAGCCATTTGTGCATCACAAGCTGATCAACTATTTAGCCCTTTTTGGTGAGTCACACCTGCAAAATTCAAAAACTTTATTTCCAGATTTATTTTCTATTTTTAAATAGACTTGTGATGCGTAAATGGCTTGCACAAGTCTGTTGGGTATACTGCAATTTCATCACATTTTTACTTTTGGTTTAGCCTCCCATTCAGCGCATGAAAACATGCTGCATGATCATGATGAAAAATTACATGTTGATGCAGGTAATGGATTAATAAAAATAGACTACTCCTCTCTCGCCATTTCAGGTGTGCCAGTGATTATCCCTCTCGTGCCAATGCTGGGACATGAGCCATAGGTTGCCGTCCCCTGTTCTAGAAAATTCTGTAAAGCAGGACAAACATTTTATGAATGGGCTCACACACTGGCTTAGAAAACAACAGAAACAGAGGGAGAGAGACTCTTACTCTGTATTTTTCATCTTATCACTCCATATTTCAGCACAATCAACACAGCAAGACACACGCTCGGCTACCAAATCATTCTGTTGTTTTCTGTCGGTCCCTCATTAATCCACCTCACATTGACACACCACTCATCATTTCCCCCTTCCTGCAGTCTCTCACTCATCTTTCTGTTGTAACAATTTACCCCTAAATATGGTTTGCTTTTGTGAAATAATTAATGCTTCTCAACAACTTCTCTGGTGATGTAATGTGGAATAATGAAGGCCTCTTTTAAACTTCTTTTGTTGGGGTAGCTGCAGTTGCTCCCTGTTCTAAAGATGTTCTAAGAAATGTGTTTCTTGTCTCTACTCTCACGTTTCACACAGAGCTCAAACATGTATGTCACCCGCATATAGGGTAAAGAACTATTTCATTGGTGAGGGTCCAGTGGAATGTGGTTTTTCTGGACCATATAACAGAATGCTGAACAAATAAACTTGGAAGAAGGATTTGACACCATTGGGTGTCTGTGTCATTTCTTTCTTCCCTCAGCTGAGCTGTATCGAGACGGGGATTGCAGATCAACAAAATAAATGAAATACATTGGATGACAAAATTATCTAACAGCTTTTAAACTATTTTACTAATTAATTAAATGGTGCATGAATCCCCTACAAACATACATGGTTTAATAACAATTAAAAAAATGTAATTGTTTACTGCTCTGTCATTAAATTTGTGTTTACATTTGCTTGGATTGATGCAGTCACACATACCACAAAATGTTTAAGTTTAAGCAAAGCATGCTGGGAGTATCATCATTGGCCTCAAATTAATTTAAATATCACAATTCCTGTTTGATTTGAATTTATTAATAGGGAACATCAGTTTCCCATTAATCACAGCAGTGGCTTTTTAGTTCCATTTACCTATATGTTTGACAGACAACTTTCATTCAAAGCTGCCCATAGTTTAAGTTTGTATTTATTTCTTATTAAAGTTTACTCCTATATTTTCATACCTCCAAGTAGGCATGTCAAAAGTGCCGGTACTTTAGTACCAAGTCGACACTAAAGTAAATTGATGTCACAATACCAGTGTTTATGCAGTACCGGTAGAAAAGAGCACCAACTCAATTCAATACCCGTGTGCTGTCTTACTGACCCAAGACTGATTTCAAATTCTCACACATGAATTTGACATATTTGGGAAATAAATAATGCAACATTATTCTAATTAATATTCTAAATTATATAGGTCCTAGTGTTGACTATTACATTTCAAAAGGATGTGATTAAATAAAATAAAATAAATGTTTCATGGGTCCTGTAGGAAATCAGCAACTTTGTGGCAGGGTATATTTACAACTGCCAGCATTCATCACCAGTAATATGTAGGAATTTATATGTAAATTAGTTTAGGAATCTTGGCCACATTCAGCCACCATTATATGAAGGATAAATGACAAATGATCAGATTAGGAAACTTTATCATCAAAAATTTTCCACCATTAAATATGCAATACAACAGGCTCATTGTATCTGATCACAAGTTATATGTAAGGGATTTTAGCTTAAGAAGGGAATTTGATTAATTAGGGGAACATTGAAAGAATTAAAGTGCACATCTGATCACTTGGCTATCAGAGTTGATATGATGCATCTGTTAAGTCTTTAGAGTAATACTATTCTCATGGCCATCGAAAATAATATCACATATGTTGAAATATTGTTCGAGCACAGAACACAGATCTTTTAAGAATCAATTGAAGCGATTATTTATCAAAATATACCACAATCAATTTCTCTTTAAATACAAACTAAATACACTTTATTTCTAATGTACATCATAAAAACGAAACTAACGCACATAGACAAACATAAAACAGGTTGGTGAGTGAGCTGTAACAGAAGGTGAATGAAATGGTCTGTAACAGAGAAAATTTAACTTTATGGTGTCAGTAGACCATGCCTTGGACCTAGGGTGTCAAACTCTGTTCCTGGAGGGCCACAGCTCTGCAAAGTTTGGTTTCAGTCCTGCTCCAAAATGCCTCCTTGAAATCTTCAAACACTTCTGAAGACCTTGATTAGCTGCTACAGGTGTGTTTATTTAGGGTTGGAGCTAAACTCTGCTGGACTGTGGCCCTCCAGGAATCGAGTTGGACACCCCTGTCCTGGACCATCGATATTTAATTTAGTATACCTTGATTTATTACGTTGGCTCTTTGGCTGGGTCAGTAGAATGTTCTGGTTGTTCTGTTGATATTTTGGACTTCTGTTAAGATTGTGGACTCTGGGTAGTTCGGTGCTGGAATGATCAGCCAGGGCTTTGAAGAGAGGCCTCCCGCAAGGGAGACTTGTGACTCCCCGACACGTGTGTAAGTTGTAGCGTAGATACAACTACAAGAAATTTTTTTTGGAACTTTGCATTCCAAGCTTTCTTGAACTCTACATTGTGAAGAACCTGGGGAAAGGGGTGCCAAAGTGAAGCCAGCTGAAGAAGGGCTAAGAGCCAAGAGGGAGTAGAAGAGAGGAAGAGGTGGAAGAGAAGAGGGATGTTCATCCTAGGCATGGAGGATTTGTTGCCACACCCCAAAGGTGCCTTGAGCCAATAAGAAGTGTCTTCTCAGAAACCATGTGATCATCTCTCTGTCCCTCCTTCTGAAGGTGTTTAATAAGTCTTTGTTCTTAAGGTTTCTGTTTCCCACTCAAAATTGGGCAATATTGGGCAACTTTTATATAATGAAATAACTAAGAAATATTAGAAAATACCCTTCATTAGCTTTTAACACATGCAAAATAAAACTAAACATGACATACTTTCATGAATAATTAACATACAAGTTACAAAACATGAAAATACCTGATTAAAAATAATAATGGTTAATTAATTGGTTTTACAACATGGATAATACTTTACACATTATGCGAACCATAATTGTCAGGGTAATTATCAGGGTGAACCTTGAACGAGAAACATAATTGTCAGGATTATTATCAGGTTAAACCTTGAATGAGAGTTCTAGGCATTTTGGCAGATTATGTGCATGATAAAATTACAGTAAAGTAAGTTTTTCCATTGTGTCAAAGATCCTTGTAAACACTTGAAAAGTTTTTTATTTTTTTTATTTGAAGTTGTGCAGAGCATTAGTTTTGTGTCCTAAAAAGATACTACAAAGTGATCATTTAAAAAGCCTGCTTACTTCAAGTCTTCAAACTCTTTTGTTTTGGATGAGTTTTTAGCATATGATGGTCAGGTGTTCCAGGGGAAATGGCTCATGCTCCCTTATTAGTCTAATTTATGTGTAGCAAATTGTTTATATCAAAGGACAAAAGAGTGTCTTAGATTTAAATGGCAACCATGGGGGTTTCTTCAGAAGAGTCTCTTGCAGATGGTTGAGATACCATGTCATTTGATGACCATTAAATGTGGGGGTTGTTCCTGATTTATAATGAGGAGGGGTATAAAGGAAGGTTATATGCTATCCTGAAACATTTACTTTGTTGAGAATAAACAGATGTGCATTCTCACACAAGTTTCATTCAGAGAAACCAGTACTAGATATAATGGTAAAGATGTGTGTGTACTTTCAAAAATGATGTCAGACACTGTAATATGCTCTGTCCCCCTCCCTGCTCATCATGGTTACAAGGTTTATAGTAGAATAGTGTCAATGAATAGCTGGATGTCTGAGTGGTGTCCAGAGACTAGCATATGATTTACAGACAATTGGAAGAGTTTTTGTGGTAGACCTGACCTCCCAAAGAGAGACAGACTCTATCCCTCCAGGGAAGGTGACACTCTCCTCTCTAGTAATTTAGCTCATAGTCTTAATAGTGATTGTATTTGAATAACTGGGGCCTAGGTCAGGAAGAAGACAAACTGGCTAATCTGAATGTCTGCTAGCTGCCTTGAGACATAATACAGATCACATAAACACACTGAGACTGTATCACCTAGATATCATATAGAGAATATGTCTGTTACCCAAACTACCAAACACAAATCTTTTACTAAATAGTTTAGAAAAAAAATCAATTTTATTATTACAGTAAAACTTGGAAAAAAAAAAATAATATAAGCATCATATAAAGGTAGGGCTACTAAACATTAGATCTCTTTCAAGCAAAGCACTAACAGTAATGAGAAATACAGGTGAATCTCGAAAAATTAGAATATAGTTCAAAAGTTCATTAATTTCAGTAATTCAACTTAAAAGGTGAAACTAATATATTATATAGACTCATTACAAGCAAAGTAAGATATTTCAAGCCTTTATTTGATATAATTTTGATGATTATGGCTTACAGCTTATGAAAACCCCAAATTCAGAATCTCAGAAAATTAGAATATTACATGAAATCAATTAAAAAAAAGGATTTTAAATACAGAAATGTCGGCCCTCTGAAAAGTATAATCGTGCATATGTACTCAGTACTTGGTTTGGGCCCCTTTTGCATTAATTAATGCCTCAATGCGGCGTGGCATGGATGCTATCAGCCTGTGGCACTGCTGAGGTGTTATGAAAGACCAAGATGCTTCAATAGCGGCCTTCAGCTCTTCTGCATTGTTTGGTCTCATGTCTCTCATCTTTCTCTTGGCAATGCCCCATAGATTCTCTATGGGGTTCAGGTCAGGCGAGTTTGCTGGCCAATCAAGCACAGTAATACCATGGTCATTGAACCAGGTTTTGGTACTTTTGGCAGTGTGGGCAGGTGCCAAGTCCTGCTGGAAAATGAAGTCAGCATCTCCATAAAGCTTGTCTGCTGAAAGAAGCATGAAGTGCTCTAAAATGTCCCGGTAGACGGCTGCATTGACTCTGGACTTAATAAAGCACAGTGGACCAACACCAGCCGATGACATGGCTCCCCAAACCAACACAGACTGTGGAAACTTCACACTGGACTTCAAGCATCTTGGATTGTGTGCCTCTCCATTCTTCCTCCAGACTCTGGGACCTTGGTTTCCAAATGAGATGCAAAATTTGCTCTCATCAGAAAAAAAGGACTTTGGACCACTGAGCAACAGACCAGTTCTTTTTTTCTTTAGCCCAGGTAAGACGTTTGACATTTGAAGCCCATGTCCAGGACCCGTCTGTGTGTGGTGGCTCTTGATGCAGTAACTCCAGCCTCAGTCCACTCCTTGTGAAGCTCCCCCACACATTTGAATGGCCTTTTCCTGACAATCCTCTCCAGGCTACGGTCATCCCTGCTGCTTGTGCACCTTTTTCTTCCACACTTTTCCCTTCCACTTAACTTTCTATTAATGTGCTTTGATACAGCACTTTGAGAACATCCAACTTCTTTTGCAATTACCTTTTGAGGCTTTCCCTCCTTGTGGAGGGTGTCAATGATGGTTTTCTGCACAACTGTCAGGTCAGCAGTCTTCCCCATGATTGTGAATTCAACTGAACCAGACTGAGAGACCATTTAAAGGCTCAGGAACCCTTTGCAGGTGTTTTGGACTAATTAGCTGATTAGAGTGTGACACTTTGAGCCTACAATACTGAACCTTTTCAAAATATTCTAATTTTCTGAGATTCTGAATTTAGGGTTTTCATAAGCTGTAAGCCATAATCATCAAAATTATATCAAATAAAGGCTTGAAATATCTTACTTTGCTTGTAATGAATCTATATAATATATTAGTTTCACCTTTTAAGTTGAATTACTGAAATTAATGAACTTTTGCACGATATTCTAATTTTTCGAGTTTCACCTGTATTATTGACTCCTCGCTATCCTTAGGACATGTACCAAGAAACTTTAAAATGGCAGTTATCAAACCACTTAAGAAGCCATAGCTTGATCCTGAAGATTTGGCTAATTATAAACTGATTTCAAATCACTCATTTATGTCAAAAATATTAGAAAATGCAGTGTCCTCCCAGGTATGTTCATTTCTACAAAGCTATAGTATGTATATATGAACATTTTCAGTCAGCCCAACCACAGTACAGAGATTGCACTTATCAGAGTTACAAATTACTTATCATCTGATTGCGACTGCATTTCACTTGAGTTCTTTTAGATCTTAGTGCTGCCTTCAACACCATAGATCGCGACATTCTCTTGAATAGGCTTGAGAATTATGTTGGCATTTGTAGACTTACATTAGCTTGGTTTATGTCCTATTTAGCAGACTGCTACCACTTTATCTATGTAAACAAGGAATTCTCAAATCAAACAAAAGTTAAGTATTGAGTGTTAGCATATTAGCCCAATTACATTGGCTACCTGTTCAATTTTGTATTCATTTTACAATTTTGTTAACGTACAAAGCTTAGAATGGTCTTGCTCTGCAGTACTTAAGTGACCTTCTATCACGCTATATTCCTTCACATTATGATCACAAAATTCTGGCCTGTTAATAGTTCCTAGAATATCAAAATCCACTCAAGGAGATCCTTTTCCTATTTGGCTACTAAACTTTAGAATAGCCTCCCTAACACTGTTAGGGAAGAAGACACATTCATTGAGTTTAATTCTAAACTAAAGACTCAGCTATTTAGCCAGGCATACTCCTAATTTATCCATCAACACAATTAGGCTGCTTTAGTTAGGTCTGCCAGAACTGGAAATCTTTATCATGATCTACAATTGGCATCTATTCTAATATTATTCTATTTGTATCCCTGTCTCAACCACAGGATTCATATCACAAGGTCACCAGAACCGGCCAGATCCAGCTCCATACCTGCATGGTGTCGGACTCTACTGCTACACGTTTCTGAGTGATGACGACTAATTGCAGCCGGTGCCAGCCAGACATCACTTCAGTCTATTATAATGGACTTCCATTCCCTCATTTAGCTCCTTGTGTATGTATACCCTCTAGTTTTGTTCAATAGATTTTCAGTCCTTGAAGTATTACATAGCATTATGTTTGCATGTTGAGCTTTTATTATTTGTTTCACTCCAGATTTTGTTTCCACTCCAGCGTTTGTTCTAATCCAGTGATTTTCATTAAAGGATTTAAAGTATTTAATCCTGCGTCTCCTCTCTTCCTCTTCCACTCCAAGAACCCAACATTACAATTACAGTTTAATTTTCTTTTAATGCATGTTTTCTGTAAAGCTGCTTTGAAATAATGTGTGTTGTGCAAAGTGCTATACAAATAAAAATGACTTGACTTGATTTTAAGGGTACCGTCTTTAATTTATGACGTTGAGGAATTTTGGGGTAGACTCTGTATAATTTATCTTACTCTTCTTCTTTTTCTGAGCTCCTGGGATCTTACATATCCACCCTTCGACTGCTGAAGGGTGAAGTGGAGACAGTCATCTATGATCACTGGAAAAAAGGCAGAAGAAGACAACAAACACAAATAAACAAAACGACAACACCTCCATAAAAGCAAAAGCACAGGGGCAGAATCATTAATTATTCAGTTAGTGTTCTAGCATTCAGATGAATCTTGGGATGTTTTGGTGCTATTTAGACTCTTCTATGATTGTTCATGTTTTAGAGTCATCTTTAATTATCCTTAGTGGTTCGGAAACCAGTAAAATATAATTTAGATTTGATTGGGGTAAATCGTTGTGAATACAAGTGATCATTTGTGAAATGTAATTGTTTAGAGTCAGTCCAGTTAGCTGAATTCTTTCCGCCTGGTTTCTGTCGCAATTCAGGATTATGAAGGTTTGCATTCTTATGGAAATTGATTCACATGGTTAAATTGTATAGAGTAACGCAGTGAATACCTTCAATTTAGTTGGGACTGTTTTTTGGTCCATACTCTCATGGCATATCACTTATAAATGTCTTATTCGCACAAGGCTTTCTGAATGCTCTATGAATACATGGTGGCCGAAAACGAAAAAGCATAAGGAGTCAATCCTGATATAGTGCCAATAACTTTCTTGCTTGCTAATTAGATTAGCTTTAGACTTTTGCCTATTGAAGAGGAATCTGAGTGTTTCCAATCATAATGTGTGGTAAGTTAACATAAGCAGTGTTTAGTGTGTACTTGTATGAACATAGTGTGGGGTAGCTAGGGTTTTCGGGTAGTGTTGGGTACTTTATGAGGAAAACAGTTTGATATTTTCCTAAAGAGGTTGGATGTGTTAGTGTTGTATTGTAAGAACAGTTTGGACTATGTCAGACAGTTTTAGCTGTGTGTAAGTTTGTTTTGAACTGTGTCAGACTGTTTAAGCTCCCCCTTTTCTGTTCTTTCAGAGCTCTTGTCTGTCAACTTGGTTTCGGTGGACCCATTTGAAGTGTCACTCTAAGTGACAGTGCTGATTAAGGCATAGTTCATGGAAGTCTTTCACACAGTCCTTGATGTCTGTATATGACTCATCGTGAGCTTTTGTATAACTTTTTCTCTCATGTTGTGAGTTAGAATATGGTTGAGTTTTCGGTCCATAAGCCATAAGTCACTGTTGTGCCTGTCACCAGTGTTGCTGTCATTGTTCGACACAGGATGTCTATGAATTGTCTTTATTGTCTGCCTTGTGTGGATTCTGTTTGAAGTATGTTGTGAGTAGCATCAACAGTTCTGGTGAGTCTTCTGCAGGTGGCTTATCTTGTTCTTGTGTGGACTCAGTTCTGTGTCTTTCTGCACAGTGTTGAAATGGCTTTTGTCACTGGTTGCCTTTAAATGTCCATCTGGGTTCCCATGTTGTCCTTTCTTTTGGATTGCTTGAGGGATGTGGTTTGATCCACGGTTTCCCTCAGAGGTTGGACATAAGTATAAACAATAACTTCACAAAAGAAAATTGCAACAATGTGCAAAAAATGGCTAAACCAACAAATGGCCCATATCCACAACACTGTTTCATCAACCTCTTCTCAAAATAGAAAAAAGAAAAGACAACCTGAGCTCTATCAGTACCCTTTTTATAGGGTCTAGCTCCTCCCTTAGAATGAACCAATGTGGGGAAAAAAATAAACAATTACATGTTTAAACATGGTGTCCATGAACAACCTATTCTGTCCCTTACCACCTAAGTGTCACCAATGCCCCTGAGGTCAGAGGAGCACATCAGATCTGGATGACATTGGAAGCCAAATCTCACAGTCCTCTGCAGGTCATGTTGTACCCACTCCATGGTGTGAATTTCAAAAATATTGGAGAAACTTGAAAATTCAGCTCAAAACATCTCAAAGGGGTGGTAGTTTTTGTGGTCAAAATATTTGACTTTCTCTTAGCTTCTTCATATTTGCACCACAAATAGAGGATTCTGTGAAAAGCATATAAATACAAGTTTCAAGCCTCCTATGTTATCCAGAAGCTGAGATTTGGACATACCATGTACAACCTATCCTATTAAAAATACAGTCTGATAATGGACAGAGGAATTTAGAAGTATTGATGTATGAACATGCAGCAGGATGAACTGCAGAGCCAATTACATAGGTTTTTTGTTAGATTAAATGATTATGGAACTTAAAAAAAACATCTGTCCACAGATAGCCTATGTGGAGCCTGTAAAATAAGATGCAGGTGGGATGCTGTGTTGGACAGAGTTTTTTAGCTATAGTCTTCCAAGTACAACTTATTTGATGGGCCTCAGATATGTGGTCTCTGGACAATCCATTTTCAAGACATATTTATTATTTAAATAAATTTAAATTGAAATAAAATCATTTATATAACACTCTGGACACAACATAGAATATTTTTCAATAACTTTAATGTCAAAAACACCTACAGCTTGCATAAAAACATCTGTCCACAGACAGCCTACACGGAGTGTCAAATAAATTGCAGGTGGGCACTTCCTGTATGACTAAGCAATAACACAGGAAGTGCCCACCTATAACTTATACAATGGGCCCCAGTTAGGTATTACGTGGACAATGCATTAACAAAAGAAACTTAATTAATGTATTAATATTTATTGACAAAACAACATGTACAATGCTCACAACGCACTTAAAAAAAATCACCCAAAATATTCATGAAAAATTATTTTCACATGTTGTTCACAGTCCATCCAATTAACCACCTAACAAGGTCCTACAGACTTCAAACTTTGCACACATTATAAAATATTACTTTTTCTTAGCATTTTATTCTAGAATCTCCCCCACATTCCTCTTGCTTACATAACCAGACAGAGACTGTTTCAGACAGAGTTAGGGTTATATTATTGAGCATAATAAAATATATATCGTGGCAGGATTGAGGGGCCCCTAAAATACCACTGTACTGAATTTCAAGTGCCTGTGACATTTTCACATGCTGACATGTCGAGTGCCTCTTATCGACACACTAAGAGGACTAAGGCCTAGGTAAAAAAAAAACTTTTTTCATTATTTTCAATAGATTTCTCTGCATGTCATAGAAGTCTATGAGACAGACTGCCTGAAACTCTAAATGCAGCAGTACATTAATCAGATCATTTATAGTTATCAGGAAGAGTTTTGGGATTACGCCACATCAAAGGCGCTCAGGGCTTCCCATTGAACACATTTATATAACCCACAAGTCTTGAAAATTTTAATTTTGCATGAAAAATTACTTTCCATGGACCACCTATTTGGTGGGCTTGAAATAGATTGCACATGGGCACTTCCTTTATGACCAGAAGACCTGGGGGCTTCAAATGCTTTATTTTAGGGCCCTTACAAACAACATATTAAAAAGCTGTGTCCCTCAGAGTTTGGGAAGTATTTAAATAAAACAAGATAAATGTTATAGAAAAAAATATGTCACTTTTCATTCACAAGTCAGCCAATTAAGCACTTAATTAATTAATTCAGATTTCAAACTTTGCACACTGTCTAAAGGGCCCATGAGAAGTTATAGATTTCAAATTAGAGTCATTTGGAGCTTTCTGAGGGGTGTCCATGAAATGTCTATAGAAATGAAAAGAATAAGTTTCATGTGTATCTTGTTCCTGTCTCTCACCCTGAGGTCCGACAGACTCCAGACTTCACATGCTGGTTGTCTGGACACACCCAAATGTCATATCTACAGGACAGATCTCTAGAACAAAGATACAATTTTCTTAGCATTTTATTCTAGAATCTCCCCAACATCCCTCTTGCTCACATAGTCAGACAGAGCCAGTACCACCATACTGAATTTCAAGGCCCTGTGACCTTTTGACATCTTTATTATTGACATCCAACTTGCCATCTATTTTGGCCCATTCAGTAAATTGCAGGTGGGCACTTCCGGTATGAGTAAACAAAAACACAGGAAGTGCCCATAACTAAATTTATTCATATTTATTGACAAATCACACATATAATGCTCAGGACACACCATTTAGATATTGGTTGCATGAGGGTAGACTAGGAAGAACACAAAATTTGGTTAATGATATGACAAATATTCCCCTCAGTATAGACGCGCTGGCACACAGCTGGCTGCCTGGACTACGCAAGTCCCCCCAGTGAGCCTGCTTGCACAGACCCTGTGCAAGGTCAGGGAGGATGAGGAGCAGGTCATCCTAGTGGCTCCATTCTGGCCCACCCAGACTTAGTTCTCGGACCTCAAGCTCCTCACGTCAGCCCCTCCCTGGCAAATTCCCATGAGGAAATACCTTCTTTCTCAGGGACGGGGCACCATCTGGCACCTGCGACCAGACCTCTGGAACCTCTATGTCTGGCCCCTGGATGGGACGTAGAAGAATTCAGTGGCCTACCGCCTGCCATGATGGACACCATCACTCAAGCTAGGGCCCCCTCTACGAGGTGCCTGTTTGCCTTGAAGTGGCGTCTGTCAATAAGTGGTGTTCTTCCCAACAAGAAGACCCCCAAAGTTGTGCAGTCGGCTCAGTGCTATATTGTATTTCTATAGTTGTACACCCTATGCAGGTGAGGTGATGCCTTAAAAGCCCAGGTGTTGCTTGTTGAGAGGTGGCCTGCTGGGAGCACACAGTCTTTAGACCTGCACCTTTGTTTGTGTCAGGACTTTTGTTTAATTTTTTTGTAGATGTTTGGCAAACATTGCATTTTTCTTTCAATTTTATTCGTAACTTAATAAACAGCATGGAATTCAATGTAAAACTTGTTGACAATGGATTTATAAACAAAGGAAGAGTCTAAATCACTCAGCAGACCCAAGAAGTGACCAAATGGACAATTTGTTTAAGGATGGTCATTACATTAGTCCAAAAACCCGGCTCTTGAAACACTTGGATTTGGAATTATTTGGATTATCTTGGACTGAGTGCAAGAGAGAGGACTAAACACTTACGAGGTCGGAGCACACTGCATGGTGCGGTATGTAAAATTTAAAATTGGATTTCAGTCAATCAACAAGCTGAATTGAAAAGGATTTGAAGGAATTTGTTTGAAGTGGGTTCAAACTTAATTTAGAAGCACAATTGACTCTCCACAAATCATGGAGAAAATTAATCAGATGCGTGCAAACAGAAAAATAAGATTAGCACAGCTAACACGTAGAACAAACATAATTAAAGAATTGTTGGAAAATGAAATGAACAGCCATGAAGTAAGACAAAATTTGTTGAAATACAGAAAATGACCGGATGAATTCAAGGATGCGCATGAGTCTTTCCAGTGTTTATTGAGTGATGATGAGTTTAAAATGATAATGAAAAATGGTATCAGCCAAAAATGCATGCAAGATTTTCTGTCTTGTGTAACTTCCTGGTTATCAAAAGCCTCAGTAACGAAAGATATTGGAGATGATGTCACTCCGGCTGACAGTGTTTCTACAGTGTAGATTGCGTAGATCAAGAGGTAGCTCACAAAGTTCACAGTCATCAGCCTTAATAGTGGCGGAGGTGGAACAAGCGGCTCTAAAGGAAAAGTATGCTGTGCTAAAGAAGAAGCATGTACTAGAGGAGAAAGAACAGATGCTCAACTTTCAGAAGGAGCAAATAAAAAAGCAAAAGGAATCATTGGAAATGGTGGCTTAATTGTCGACTTCTACTGCTAGAATCAATGTTTTGAAAGAAGTAAATTCACAGGTAGATCCTGCCGATGGAATTAATTAATATTTTGAAAAAGGTCAGGAAACCTCTGTTTTGAAAACCTTCCAAATAACTCAAGAGGAAGTAGAAAAGGATAAAATGGAAATTCTGAGAGTCTCAGAGCACCCTTTTCCACAAAGCATTCAATGGTCCCGAATCTTAAGGATTCTCAAGGCGATATCATTACTGAGCCAGTAATTTTTTATCCAAGCTCACTCATGCCTGCACAAATGGAAACTCACACTGTCCATACAGATGCATTTAAACCGGTATACAGTTTGACCAAGCATCTGAATCTGACATGCAGTATCATCCATCTTTTGGGCAAAACCACTAGTGAAGCCAACACCTTTGCAAGACACAACACTGTATAATATCCTACAAAAGCAAAATGATATCACACCATCTCTTGCCTCCCAAGGAAGTGAAAGTGTTCAATGGAGACCCATTGGAATGTAGAGTGTTTATGAGATCGTTTGAACATGTAATTGAAGGCAAAATTGACAATGCTCAAGACAGACTGTATTTCCCAGAGCAATACTCTTCTCAAAGAACATTTTGGTGATGAATTTAAGATCTATAATGCTTACATAGAAAAGGCCTCGTCTTGGCCAGCCATCAAACCAGAAGATCCAAAGGCTTTGCAATAATTTGCTCTGTACCTTAGAGGATGCTGTAATGTCATGGAGGAGATATCATTCATGGAAGAGTTGGACCTTGCTTCCAATCTAAGGTTTCTGATATCCAAGTTGCCTTACAAGCTTAGATAAAGATGGCGAACTGTTGTCTCTGACCTACAAGACAGAGGAGATTACAAGGCCAGATTTCGTGACCTAGTCAGGTTCATTGAAAAGCAAGTCAAAATATTGACCGACCCTGTGTTTGGTAATATACAAGATCTTACAAGAAACAAAATTAACCCAAAGTCTACTGTAAAATCGTTTACGCCAAAATCCTCCAGTAGCTTTGCTACCAGTGTGGACAGTGTAATGAAATTTGCTGAAAATCCACAAAGCAAAATTATGAACTCCAAGGTGCCTGTCTGCTTATTTTGTTCAAATGATCATTTATTGGATATGTGTCCTCAGTTTGAAATGAAAACACACATAAATAAAATCCAATTCATTAACTCTTTCCCCGCCAAACACGGAATTTTACGTGTTTTATGAAAAAACGCTTCCCCGCCAAACACGGAATTTTCCGGGTTTCCGTGTTTTAGGTGTTATACGGTAAGGAAGACCCCTGCACATGTTTTGAAAGAGTACGCAACTCTTTGATCAAAGAAACAGACTGCGATCGTCTCAAACTTGAAGAAGTGGAGTATTGAGAAGCTCAAAATATCAGACATAAACATGCCTTTTTCTCAGAGTCTCTTTTGTCTGAAATGTTGTTTCTCTTTTGTCTGAAATGTTGTTTTTTGACAAAACCTACCTCTGTTCAAGTCGCAATAAAAAAAGAACAAATGAAGATAAAATAAAATCGTTTTTTTGCCTAAAAGCAGAGGCTCAGATCTTTATTGTGATATATAGCATCTGCATATATTCATGGAAGAAAATATTCTGCGGGCCATTAAAGTTTAGCGAAAATCGTCAAAAACCCTGGCGGTGGCTGGCAACTTTTTTTTTAAAAATGCTGGCGGGGAAAGAGTTAAGAAAAAAGGAATATGTTTTGGGTGTCTAGTTCAAGGTCACACGAGTAAAACCTGCACAAAACATACACTCTGCAATCAAAACCACCCCACAGTACTACACATAAGAAAAGTAGACAAAGGAACAATAACTGGGAACAACAGGAAACCACACCCTGACTGTGACAAACAAGCAGTCTCGTCAAACACTTGTAATCATATTGGGGCCGGTGAACAGGAAGGTCTATTAGCAATTGTGCCTGTGAAATTGAAAGCAAGCAAAGGAAAAAAGGTAATACAAACCTATGCATTTCTGGATCCTTGCAGTTCTGTCACATTCTGCACCACAGCTGTCATGAATCAACTTGGCATGACTTAAAAAAAACACAATTTTACTGCAAACCATAAATCATAAAAAGACGATGTTTAGTAATGTTGTATCTGGTTTGGAGGTGAGTGCATTACATGAGAACAACTTCATTAGTCTTTCAGATGTGTATACACAAACTTCCATGCCTGTCAGTAGATGCAACATTCCAACCCAGAATGAATTATCAAGATGGATAGATGGATCTGAAAAGAGTATCTCTTCCCAACATTGACGCAGACGTTGGCCTATTAATTGGCACTAATGCTTCAAAAGTTTCAGAGCCTTGGGAGATAATCAACAGCCAGGGAAACTGACCGTACGCTGAGAGGACTTTGCTTGGATGGGTAGTCAATAGAGGAAACAGTCATGTATGTTATGCCACTACTTCAGTTCAAGCCAATCGGATAGCACTGGTAAGTCTGCATGACTGAATGGTATCACAGTATAACACTGCCTTCATTGAGAAAGCATATGAAGAGGTCAAAGAAATGTCTGAGGAAGACAAGCAATTCATGAAAAATTTTGATGATTCTGCCAAAATTGTAAACGGACATTACAATCTCAAATTACCCTTCAAGAAAAAATTACATCTCAATCAACAAATTGCAGAGAAACTTCTTGAGAGGCTAAAGAGGAAATTCAAAATAAACCCTGTGCTTCATGAGGAATACACCAGCTTCCTCACTGATGTTATTAATACATTATTTGCAGAAACTGTGCCAAAACAACAGCTGAAAGTAGATGATGGCAAAGATTGGTATCTACCTCACCATGGAGTATACTATGCAAATAAAAATAAGTTAAGAGTATTTTTTGATTGTGGAGAATCATTCAAGGGTACCTCTCAATTCAAATTTGCTGCAAGGTCCTTATCTTACAAATAGACTCATAGTGTTAATGAGATTCCACCAAGAACCAATTGGAGTGATGGGTGACATTGAATCAATGTTTCACCAAGTCAAAGTAGCAGAGGAACATGTTGACTACTTAAGATTTCTGTGGCCTGGAGGGGATGTAAGTCTTAATCCCATAAAGTACTGCATTACTGTACATATTTTTGAAGCCATATCCTCACCCAGCTGTGCAAGTTATGCACTTAGAAAAACAGCAGAAGCCAATAAGCAATATTGCAGGTCTGAAGTGATTGACACAATCTTATCTAACTTCTATGTGGATGACTGTTTGAAGTCTGTAGCCACAGAAGAGGAAGCAATATTGCTTATCAAGGAATTGCTTGTAAAAGAGGATTTCATATTTCCAAAAGTAAGCAACAGTCGGTTGGTGTTGTCCAGCATCCCAGAACCTGATCGAGACAAGAAGAAAACTATACCTGGACAGAGAAAAACTTCCAATAGAACGAGCACTCTGTGTACAATGGTGCGTGGAAAGTGATGAATTCATATTCAATATCCCAATCCAGCCACAACCAAAAACCAGACAAGGGATGCTGTCCACAGTAAGTTCCATTTATGACCCTCTATGGTTTTTTGCTCCTTTTACTCTATCTGCAAAGCTGTTGCTACAAGAACATTGCAGAATGAATGTTGGTTGGGATGAGAAGATACCAAAGAGCCTAGATGATAAGTGAATAAAATGGAAAGACGATCTTAGGCAAATAACCAACTTCCAAGTAAGCAGATGCATAAAACCCAAGCACTTTGGCACAGATACACAAGCACAACTTCACCACTTTTCTGATGTAAGCGAGCAAGGGTACGGAATTGTAAGCTATTTGAGACTTGTAAATGAACATAATGCAGCACATGTTAACTTTCTGATGGGGAAATCTTGGGTAGCCCCTCTGAAAAAGATGACAATTCCCAGACTTGAGCTATCTGCAGCAGTTCTAGCCACTAAAGTAGACAAGATAATCAAATCCAAGTTGCAGCTGAACTTAAAAAGTAATTTTTTTTGGACTGACAGTGAATTTGTGCTAAAATATATAGCCAATGATCATACAAGATTCCATACCTTCATGGCAAACCAAGTCTCCTTGATAAGAGAAGCAACAGAACTGTCACAATGGAAATTTGTAGATTTGTAGACAGAGGTCAGAAGGCAGAAAAGTTTCTACGAAACAAAAGATGGATTTCTGGTCCAGATATCCTTTGGAGAACAGAGCAGGATTGGCCCCCAGTAGGACATATAGAAACCCACTCTCTGTCTGAGGAGGTTCCCGAGATTAAAAAAAGGCCAACTGTAAATATAATTGTTATAGACGAAATCAATGCTACAGACAAACTGAGGTTTGATTTCTCAAGTTGGACTAAGCTCAAAGTCACAGTAGCCTGGTACCTGAAGCTCAAAGAAACCTTGAGATGCTTGGCTCAAAAGAAAATATTTACTGCCCACAGTCAGTCCTTCAAAACCAGTTACACGGAGCATGGAAAAAGAAATACAGCAAAGGGTGAACAAGAGCAAAACCATGCTGGACAGACTGTAGCGACTGGGGGAATCAATGAAGGAATCATTAACTCGGCAGGTTCCGAACAAACAAGAACTTACTGTTGAAACTCCCCTAATTACTGAAATAGCGGCAACTAGTCTCCACAAGCACAATAAATGTATTGACAAAGAGACAATGAACTATTGACAGCGAACCGCATGTGACATCCGCATGCTCACCACGTGCTTATCGTGTGGAAAGGAAGGGGGGACTTTTGAACGTAAAAATGTGTGTCTTTCTTATAAAGCCTAAAAGGGCTTAGTTTTAATGAAATATGTTGTAATCCCTGTGTGCTATGTATTTTGGTGTAGATCAAAATTTGTAGAATTGTTTAGTAGTGTAGGAGAACTCATTATATTTAATAAGAGGCTTTATATTTAATAGCCTGAGTGTAAGAATGTTAAACCCACTTTTAAAGGTACCAAATATACCTTTCTTGGTATCAAATTAAACCTTACGATTTGTCCGAGCTGAATTCGAATATAAGATCTCTGTAGAATGATATTACGCAATGTTTTACTATCTTTTGAGTCATTCAGCCCAAAATCTCTTACTGTCATAAACATGCAAATGAGCCTTGACAAAGGAATCATTCTCCTGTCCCAATGGAAGCAGAATTTTACGACCTCCAAAGGAATGTTCAGAGAAGTGCTGACCCTCACTTCATTCTCTTACTGAGAAAGAGAAATTAACCCTGTTAATCCTATATATATATTCTATATATCCATGTGATAAATATTGACATGTATCTAATGTGCCATCTCACATTTTCCCTTAAATGTGCTTGATCTATGTTTTCTTGCAAACTAATGGGTTAATGTTTCAGACTTTGCATACCATGGTTACCCGAAATCATATGTGTGGCATATTTGGTCTCTATAACTTGGTATTTTGAAGATTGAAATGACTGTGTATATGATATGTCGATAACAACAACATATTAGTATTACAAGTATATTTCCTATTTTCTTTCTTGCACATGCAATGGGCAATTTTACAACAAAGAGCAATAAACCAAATTCCCGCCTAGAACTCAAACCCTTCTTATTGGTCGAGCCAATGAGAGGTGGGACATGTTTTCTAAGGGTATAAAATTGCTGCGCCCACTTCCTTAGCTCTCTCTTAGCCCTCTCTCCTCTCTCTTGTCTCTTATCTCTTAGCCTCTCTTGCTTCCTGCCTCTCCTGCCTCTCTTGCCCTCTGAGCCTTGTGCTCTCTCACTCTCTCGCTGAATGATGCTGAACTAGAGGCCCCCAAGGACTCCCAAGCGTGTGCCAGGCTACGGCCTTGTCTTTCCATTCACCAAGATCCTCTGACTCTCACTGGTTCTCTCTCTCATCAAGACAACATCATCAAAGATCAACTCAAGCCATCAACAAATTGCATCAGGACAGTTTAATTCAAATGGGACATGCAAGTATCAAACTTAGTCTCATTATTTGATACATTAAGTATCCTTAACCCCTTTCTAAAAAGGGCGTGTCAGAACTAATATGATGGTTTGCTCAGGCTGTTGATCTGCTGAACTTCAAACAATGCTATAACTTCTTGCCTTCCCGTGATTCTGCTTCAGCCCTCTTTCCCTTGGTAAACTGTATGAATGTATGTATATGTATGTTAGAGTAGTTTAAATGTTTAGTCTAGTTAATAAAGTCTTGTTCATGTCACATGTAAAGTTGTCTGTGTCTCAAGCTCATATCTAAAGTCACTAATCATAGATTTTGACTACTTGCTCTTAATACTTAGTAAGAAAGACATTTCCCTTGCCCCGAAATGTACATTTCTATTAATTAATTAATTAATAACCAAAATTGAGTGTTCACGGGATGAACCGAGTATTTGGTTGTAATGTTAATGTAGCTACATCAAGTTAACCCGATTAACTGATCCAAATATTCATAATCGATTATAACAAGTTATGATTGATTATTAATATTTCATAGAGCTGATTCGCTACCTAATGGTGGAAGAATGTAGAGCTGATTCGCTACAAGACAAAGCCTAAAAGTTTCAAACTTGGAGATGGCTGAACAGTCTATATTCAAGTACATTCAAACAAAGCACTTTGCAAAAGAAATGAACATGTTAAAGTCTAACATTAGGTAGGCAAGTACCATTTACAAGCTTGATCCATTTTTAAAGAGTTCTTCGAGTAGGAGGGCATCTATCCAAAGCAGCTCTTCCTGAGATGGTTAAGTATCCTGTTATATTGCCCAAACATAATCATGTATCTACACTAATTCTCAGGCACGTTCATGAGAAATTGGGGCACGCAGGGAGAAATCACATGCTCTCTGAACTTCGCAAGAAATTTTGGATCATCACTGCCAATTCTGCTACCTGTAAAATAATGGCTGATTTAACCAATGGGGGAGTGGATTATTTTGGGCCTATAGACATAAAAAGAGGTCAAGCCACAGTGAAACATTATGGAGTATTGTTCACTTGTATGACCAGTAGAGATGTGCATCTGGAAGTTGCTCATTCACTTGATACTGATTCGTGCATCCAGGCAATTAGTCGTTTCATCTGTAGAAGAGGCCAAGTAAAACGCATAAAATCTGATAATGGCACAAAATTTGTGGGTGCAGAGAGAGAAATGAGAGAGGCCTTTGCTCTTCTCAATCAAACTCACATTCAAAAGGCTTTACTTCATTGTGGAATAGACTGGAGTTTTAATCCCCAAGGAGCATCTCACCATGCAGGAGTATGGGAGCGCCTGATAAGATCCACTAGACAAGTATTTCACTCTCTTTTAAAACAGCAATATTTGACTGAAGAAGGACTGCAAACCCTGTTTTGTGAAGTAGAGGCTATTTTAAATAGTAACTACAGTCTCTAATTACCCTCAGGATTTAGAGCCTCTCTCACCAAACCACATTCTACTTTTAAAATCTCTACCCATTTTTCACATGGATTATTTAACAATGCAGACTTGTACGTAAAACGCCATTGGAGGCAAGTACTGTACATAGCAAATATATTTTGGAAATGTTGGATTCAAGAATTTTGCCTCTAATGCAAGAAAGACAAAAATGGAACAAAGAAAGAAAGAACTTTGCAGTTGGTGATGTGGTATTGGTGGTAGACTCCACTGCCCCTCGTGGCTCTTGGATCCTAGGAAGAATTGAGGAAGTCATGCCTGATAGAAATGGACTGGTACGCTCTGTCAAAGTAAAAACCCAGACCAGCATCCTAGATAGACCCATTACAAAGATATGTCTACTATTAGAAAGTTCAAGATACGATCCACATCTCAACCAATAATACAAAAAGATAAGTATCAATAAATGTAATTTGTATATATATATATATATATATATATATATATATATATATATATATATATATATATATATATATATATTTATATATATACTGGTTATGGTGTGGATATACCAAAGGCTCCTTTGATACATTTTGTAAGTGTTTTGGTTCCATTCCAAATACAAATAGGGGCCGGTTTTGTAGGAGCCATTTATTAATTTTCATATAGTGACTTGTATTTCTAAAGTTGTGCGCCCTCTGCAAGTGAGGTGATGCCTTAAAAGCCCAGGTGTTGCTTATTGAGAGGTGGCCTGCTGGGAGCACATGGTCTTTAGACTGGACTTTTGTTTAATTTGTTGTTGTTGTTTGGCAAACATTGCATTGTTCTTTACATTTTATTTGTAACTTCAAGAAATTAATAAACAGCAAGGAATTCAACGTTAAACTTGTGGAAAATGGATTTATAAACAAAGGAAGAGTCTAAATCACTCAGCAGACCCAATAAGTGATCAAATGTACAATTTGTTTAAGGATGGTCATTACATATTTCCACTTAATATCCCCCCATCCCCCCACCTCCCCCTCTCTCGGTGTCTTCCCATTTGGAGTTTTTTTTTTTTAAATAAAAAAAAAAGAGATTCAACTATCCTTAGGGTAGTTGACTCGTCCCCAAAAGGGCTGTTCGACACTCATACTAGCATCAGGGGAGGTTACGTGGAGACTACGCGGCACACAGCAGTCTTCCCGTCTTGCATCGCTGGTCCACGTAACCCAGTTCAGCTAGTTGTGGCATTTTTGTAGGGGACCCCTAGTGTCACTACATCGACACAACGTCGACTGAGTGACAGATAGGGAATATCCTGGTTACTTCCATAACCTCCATTCACTGATGGAGGGAACAAGACGTTGTGTCCCTCCTGCCACAATGCTGAACTACCCGCTGAAATGGCTGGGACCTTATTCTTGGCTCCTCAGCACAAAACCTGAATGAGCGATATGCATGCCCCCTCCTTTATATCTGTATGTCCGGGTGAGGGGCATGCAAATACCACTAGCCAATTCCCATTGACCTTTTTTACAAGAGTGACCCCAGCGTTAGTGTGACGAGGCAGGCAAATGAGGATCTAAGTGCAGCTTTATTAAAACAAACAAGAAAACTCAGAGTAAAGAAAAACACAGGGAACCTAGCACAGACCATAACATGCAAGAACTGACAAATAAACTGGGGGAAACAAGGGCTTAAATATACAAGGGAACAAACAAGGGAACAAGGGGAGCAGAGGAACAAGGCAAGGTCAGGAAATAGATCAGGCAGGCGGCCAGGAGACCAAGGAGATTTAGACTAGTTTCATATGTCTCTGATCTGTAATCTGGATAGAAAGAAAAGAATGACTGTGTGCATAAAAAGATAAACAACTCATTTAGATTCTGTCCATATCCTAACACCATTAATATGTAGGAAATTAGGCACAGTATATTTACAGCTGTCAGCATTCATCACCAATAATTTAAAATTATTTATATGTAAATTAGTTTAGGAATCTTGCCTACATTTGACCACCATTATATGAAAGATAAATGTCAAATGATCAGATTAGAAATCAGTAAATATATAATACAACAGGCTCATTGTATATGATCAAAATTGATATGTAAGGGATTTTAGCTCAAGAAGGGAATTATGATTAATTCAGGGAACACTGAAATAATTAAAGTGTACATCTGATCATTTGGCTATGCTGAGTTGATATGATGCATCTGTTAACTTTTTAGAGTAATTCTATTCTCATGGCCATTGAAAATAATATCACATATGTTGAAATATTGTTCAAGCATGGAACACAGATCTTTTAAGAATCAATTGACTAGATTACATATCAAAACATACCACAGTAAAATTCTCTTTGAAAACAAACAATACTTTATTTCTAATCTACAACATAAAAACTAAACTAACACTCATAGACAAACATAAAACAGGTTGGTGAGTGAGCTGTAACAGGTGAATGAAATAGTCTGTAACAGAAAAAAATTAACTTTATTAAGTCTATAGACCATGCCCTGGACAATTGATACTTTAGTATACCTCGATTTGCAGTCGGGTTACCTGAAGTATTTAAATAAACACCAGCACTTTCTAGTAAAAGTGTGGAGGTTAATTGTGATTTGTCGATTGTGATTGTGCTTTGGTTCTTTGGCAGGGCAGTAGAACTTTTGGTTGTTCCATCAATGTTTTGGACCTCTTTTAAAATTGTGGACACCAGGTAGTTTGATGCCGGAGAGATCAGGCAGGGCTTTGAAGCGAGACCTCCCAAAATGAAGACTCACGAATCCCCATAATGTGTGTAAGTCATAGTGAAAAAGAGAGAACTCTTTTTGCTACTTTGCATTCCGAGCTTTCTTGAAATCTACATTGTGTGTAACCCGGACAGAGGGGCCAAAAGCAAAGCCAGCTGAAGAAGGGCTAAGAGCCAAGAGGGAAGAGAAGAGAGGAAGAGGTGGAAGAGAAGAGGGACGTTCATCCTAGGCTGGGAGGTTTTGTTGAGATGAGGTTGGCTGCAATCCAAAGGTGCCTTGAGCAAATCAGAGGTGTGTTTTCGGATACAATGTGATCATCTCTCTGTCCCTCCTTCTGAAGGCAATTAATGAGTCTTTGTTCTTAAGGTTTCTGTTTCCCACAAAAAAATTGGGCAATGTTTAATCATGAACTTTTATATAATAAAATTGCTAAGAAATATACAACATTTGAAACATGCTAAATGAAACTCAGTGATAGTAAATATGACAAACGTTCATGAATATTCAACATGCAAGTTATAAAAAGATAATACAAAGGGTTTTTAGCATATGACGGTCAGGCGTTACACAGGAATTGTCTCATGCTCCCTTATTAGTCTAATTTAAGTGTAGCAAATTGTTTATATAGAAGGACAAAGGAGTGTCTTAGATTCCCATGGTAACCATGGGCGTTCTTCAGAAGAGTCTCTTGCAGATGGTCGAGATGGCCATGTCATGGGATGACCATTAAGTGTGGGGGTATTTCTTGATTTATAACATGAGTTAGGAGGGTTCTGAAGGAAAGTTATGTACTATCCTGAAAAGTTCCCTTTTTGGGAATAAACGTTGAGAATAAACAGATGTGCATTATTGTACAAGGTTGATTCAGACTTTAAGAGTCATGTCTTTAATTTATAACCTTGAGGATTGTCGGGGTAGACTCTGTATAATTTGTCTTACTCTTCTTGCAAACTCCTCAGATCTTACAGGCCCAACTTGAGGAAAAAAAATTAAGCAATGCTCACTTAATCAAAAATCACTTAAAGGAAACATGCAGCTGTTTTAATTTATTGTTAACATTGATATTGACCTTTTTTATATAGTAAAAATTTAATATCAATAGCATATTATCAATTTTTGCTGGGATATAAATGGGTATCGACTACTGAAATTCCGGTATCAGGACAACCATACCTCAAATCTATACAGTAGATCTTTGGTCTGATTGTAAGAAAGTACTTTAATTTTTTTTTAAATAACTTAACATACTTTATGTTGATAACTCAGTGCTGCCTTCAAAATTGCAGTAAACGTCCCACGTTGATTGTTTTCTCGCTCTGTGCTGGCATGTCTGATTTGCAGTCATGTTAACAGCTTAATTTAAAAGAAGTATTCAAGAAACATGGCAGATAAAAGTGCTTTGCAGTGTAACTCTTCATTGCAGCCCACGCAAGAATAATATTAATAATATCAGTTTATGAGCTTTTTTACCAGAAATATAGATGACCTTGGCAACAGTAATCAACCATATATATATATATGTATATACAGTGCATCTGGAAATTATTCAGAACGCTTCACTTTTTCCACATTTTGTTACAGCCTTATTTCAAAATGGATTAAATTAATTATTTTCCTCAAAATTCTACAAACAATACCCATTTATGACAACTTGAAAGAAGTTTGTTTGAAATCTTTGAAAATGTATTAAATTTTTTTTTTTTTTAAATCACATGTACTTAAGTATTCACAGCCTTTGACATGCCACTCAACACTGAGCACAGGTGCATACTGTTTCCACTGATCATCCTTGAGATGTTTCTACAACTTGATTGGAGTCCACCTGTGGTAAATTCAGTTGATTGAACATGATTTGGTAAGGCACACACCTGTCTATATAAGGTCCCACAGTTAACAGTGCATGTCAGAGCACAAACCGAGCCATGAAGTCCAAGGAATTGTCTGTAGACCTCCGAGACAGGATTGTATCGAGGCACAAATCTGGGGAAGGGTACAGAAATATTTCTGCAGCATTGAAGGTCCCAATGAGCACAGTGGCCTCCATCATCCATAAATGGAAGAAGTTTGGAACCACCAGGACTCTTCCTAGAGCTGGCTGCCCGGCCAAACTGAGTGATTGGGGCAGAAGGGCCTTAGTCAGGGAGGTGACAAAGAACCAGATGGTCACTCTGGCCTATATGGTAGAGTGGCCAGACGGAAGCCACTAAAAGGCACATGACACATGGCAGCCCACCTGGAGTTTGCCAAAAGGCATCTGAAGGACTCTCAGACCATGAGAAACTAAATTATCTGGTCTGATGAAACAAAGATTGATCTCTTTGGCCTGAATGGCAAGCGTCAGGTCTGGAGGAAACCTCATCACCTGGCCAATACCATCCCTATATTGAAACATGGTGGTGGCAGCATTATGCTGTGGGGATGTTGTTCAGCGACAGGAACTGGGAGAATAGTCAGGATCGAGGGAAAGATGAATGGAGCAATGTACAGAGACATCCTTGATGAAAACCTGCTCCAGAGTGCTCTGGAGCTCAGACTGGGGCAAAGGTTCATCTTCCAACAAGACAATGACCCCAAGCACACAGCCAAGATAACAAAGGAGTGGCTATGGGACAACTCTGTGAATGTCCAGCCAAAGACCAGACTTGAACCTGATTGAACATCTCTGGAGAGATCTAAAAATGGCTGTGCACTGACGCTCTCCATCCAACCTGATGGAGCTTGAGAAGTCTTGCAAAGAAGAATGGGAGAAACTAAGCCAAAAGTAGGTGTGCCAATCTTGTAGCATTATACTCAAAAAGACTTGAGGCTGTAATTGGTGCCAAAGGTACTTCAACAAAGTATTGAGCAAAGGCTGTAAATACTTATGTACATGTGATTTTTATTTTTCCGTTTTTTTTATTTTTAATAAATTTGCAAAGATTTCAAACAAACTTCTTTCATGTTGTCATTATGGGGTATTGTTTGTAGAAAAAATGAATTTAATAAATTTTGGAATAAGGCTGTAACATAACAAAATGAGGAAAAGGTGAAGCACTGTGAATACTTTCCGGATGCACTGTATATATACTGCCATGGCCCATGTATTTTAAGTCTGGATTAAAATTTATTTTAAGTCTAGTCTTTAATCTAAAGTCTAACATTATGTAGCAGTCAACTAATAACACCAATTGACATTTCTAAAATATGTCAACGCACGAAAGCCAGAACCAAGAAGGTTTAATACTAAGAAAAAGATTGCACGAAAGCCAGAACCAAGGAGGTTTAATAATAAGAAAAATATCTCTAATAATATTTGCGATTTAAATTTTGCTTGCTATAAATTGTTTCGTCAGGGTACATAGTTACTTTTCAAAACTTGATCCAACACTTAATCCTCAAGCAGTCTAATTTTACTTATAGATCTCCTGATATTGCTATAAAAATGCAAAAAGAATTTACCAATTAGCTTTATGTGAAAATCAGTCCTGTTTCCTGTTTAATTAATCAATCGCACGATCATGCAGAACATCTTTTTTAAATCCATAAGGATCTCTTTCTCAACAGCAATACCATTGACAGTTGATTCATCAGCTAGATATCATACTCTTCACTTTCAAATTACGTACATCACGCTGATTGTGTCACACAAGGCCAGCTAGAAGGACATATCATAAAGACCACACCCACAAGAACAAATAAATCAATCTGATTGGCTGATGAATCTGACAATCTGACTTTAGATGCCTATTCACTTGCACTGTTGAGGGATTCTGTGGAAATTCTGAAGACCTGACAGATTGGCGCTCAGACTCACGTGTTGCTTCGGCTAAGGAGCATGGCTTCGGGTATGCGATTTGTGAAAAGTTGTCACACTTTGCTTGTAAGCATCAAGGAATAAAGTCTGATTGGATTTTTAGTTTTTTTTGTTTATTGCTTTTCATTTGTAGATTAATTCGGAGAGGAAAGTGATTGAAAATACATAAGCAAATAGGTCAATTAGAATGAAAGGATAAACAAATATTTATTTATTAGGCATTACACCAGCAGAGAAGGCTTTGTTGGCCCTGAGAAATCACCAGTGTATATACAGTGCATTTCGAAAGTATTCAGATCCCAGTTGCAGCTTTATGCTAAAATGTTTTTAATAATTTTTTTCGACATCAATCTACACTGCGTACCACATAATGACAAAGCAAATAACAGATTTTTGATAACTGCAAATTAAATAAATATCACATTGACATACATATTCAGACCCTTTGCTATGACACTTAAAAATTAGCCCAGGTGCATCCAATTCCCCTGAATCATCTTTCAGATGTTTCTACACTTTGACTGGAGTCCACCTGTGGCAAAATGAATTGATTGGATATGGTTTGGAAATGCATAAACCTGTCTATATGAGGTCTCAAAGCTGAAAATGCATATCAGAGCAAAAACCAAGGCATGAGGTCAAAGGCACTGCATGCAGAGCTTAGAGGCAGGATTGTGTCTAGGGACAGATCTGGGGAAGGCTAAAAAAACAATTTTGGCTGCTTTGAAGATTCCAAATAGCACATTGGCCTCTATAACCATTAAATGGAAGAAGTTTGGAACAACCAGGACTCTTCCTATAGCTGGATGGCAGGCCAAACTGAGCAATCGGGAGAGAAGGGGCTTGGTAAGAGAGGTGATCAAGTACCCAGTGGTCACTTTGGTTTAGTTCCAGAGATCTTGTGTGGAGATGGGAGAAACTTGCAGAAGGACAACCTTCACTGCAACACTCCACAGATCTGGGCTTTGTGGCGAGACAGAAGCCTCTTCTCAGTGCAAGACACATAAAAAAGCACCTAAAGGTCTCTCAGACAGTGAGAAGCAACATTCTCTGGTCTGATGAAAAGAAGATTGAACTGTTTGTCTAAATTTCAAGAGTCATGTCTGGAATAGACCAGGCACCGCTCCTCACATGTGCAATACCATCTGAGCAGTGCAACATGGTGGGGTTTTTCAGCAGCAGCAACTGGGGGACTGGGTTGAAGGAAAGCTGAACGCAGCAAAATACATATACATCCTTAAAGAAAACCTGGTCCAGAGTGCTCAGGACTTCATACTGGGCCAAATGTTCACTTTCCAACAGGACAATGACCCTAAGCACACAGCCAAGGCACTGCAAGAATGGCGTAGGGACAACTCTGTGAATGTCCTTAAGTGGCCCACCCAGAACCCGGACTTGAACCCAATCGAACATCTCTTGAGAGACCTGAAAATGGCTGTCCACTAACGGTCCCCATCCATCCTGACAGAGCTTGGAGGATCTGCAGAGAAGAATGGCAGAAAATCCACAAATCCAGGTGACCAAAGCTTTTTGCATTTTATCCCAAAAGACTTGAGGCTGTAATCACTGCTAAAAGTGCTTCAAATAAGTTCTGAGTTGAGGGTCTGAATACGTATGCCAATGTGATACTTAAGTTTTGCTAAGGGTTTGCTTTGTCTTTATGGTGTATGGAGTGTAGATTGATGTGAAAGCTAAAATATTTTAAGTATTTTAGCATAAGGCTGCAGCAAAACCAAATGTGAAAAAAGGGGTCTATATACTTTCTGAATGCATTGTCTGTATTTGTGCGTGTAAATATAAATTAGGGGTGTGCAGCGGAGTCTGTATTTGTATCTGTTCAAATGGCTGGAGAACCATGGTGGGGCCGAGGGAATGTTGAGCAAAGGTGGTGTCGAGGGATTGGAGGGCCAAGGCTGAGTCCAGGGCTCATAGGGTCTAAGCGGATTCAGAGTGTCAGAAGTTCCCCTTGTCTGAGATGTCACAGGGGGTGATGGTCAAGTTGGTGACTTGGGGGGAATCAGCTGATCAGGAGGAGGAGGAAGAGTACTCAGGGTGGGCACAAGGGCAGGAATCAACTCCAGGTCTAATAGCCTAGTGAGAGCTGGCTCTGGGATGTATGAGGCTTTCAATGGTGGTTTGTTGGCCGTGGCAGGCATGGGCACTGGCCTGTGATATGGCAGGGAGCAGACTCAGGCGTGGCTGTGACATGGCATGGAGCAGGCTGAGGCGTGGCTGTGACATGGCATGGAGTAGACTCAGGATCCGGGGCAGAAGGTGGCAAAAGATCTGCTACCATGACGTGGGACCCTGGCTCGGTGACCATGATGTGGGACCCTGGCTTTGCGGCTATGACGGTGGTTGGCTCTGACATGGCAGTCATTGTAGGAGTGCATAGTTCCTCATCAGCCACTCCTACAGTGAAAGATGAATCGCTCAGTTGCAGGGTAAAATCCATGTATTGAGCCAGATTGAAAGTTATCCGACCACCATGCATGGTTGAATAGACAGGCTCATTCATGCCTACCTGTAAAACCTTGGGGCCATCTCATTAAAATCCACCTGGTAGCAAAGTCCACAAAACTCCTTGATATAATCCTCCAGGGGATGATTCCCCTGGCGTAAACAAAGAAGCTGAACTGCTGGATTCATTTTGGGGTCAAGTATTCTGTAACGTTGCTAGCAAGACAGGCAGGAACAGACAATGACAATGTGTGAAAAACCCAAGTGCAGTATATTGCAATGTGAAATCCCAAACCGTAAATCTAAAGTGAAAACAAAACAGACATAAACGACTAGACTTGACTTGATTGAAAGAACAAAGACATGACGTTACACCAACAATACATGACAAGAGACAATGGCAAACATGAGGGCTTAAATACATGGACAAGGGTAACATGACAACCAATCAACAGACAGAACTGTAAACAAGATAAAAAGACTAATAAACTTTAACCAACAAAAAGACAAGACTGCTTTCAAGAACTAAAACAATGAACCAATGAAAACAAGACACATGAACAGGGGAAACACATGACAAGATCACATGAGGGAACAGGAAATCACACGGCATGAACATATGAATATAAAACAGGAACTAAACTTCCAATATAAAAGACATGAACACAAAACCTGAACAAAAACACAATTAAACATGACACTGAGTATCTATTCAAACTGACAGCTAGAATGCCAAAGATCTGCAAAGCTGACATTGGTGCACGTGGAGGATATGTGATGAGAACTCTTTGAAGTAGTTTAAGAAGTAATAGCAATTTTAGTAATAGTAATTTTTCATGTTATTAATGCCCTGACTATACATTGTGATCAGTTGAATGCCACTTTGGTGAATAAAAGTACCAATTTCTTTCCATAGGAACAAAATCTGTACATTATTACAAACCTTTGGCTGCTAGTGTATATATATATATATATATATATATATATATATATATATATATATATATATATATATATATATATATATATATATATATATATATATATATATAATATATATTATATATATATATATATATATATATATATATATATATATATATATATATATATATATATATATATCACACACTCACTGAGCACTTTATTAGGAATACAATGGTCCTAATAAAGTGCCCGATGTGGTCTTCGGCTGTTGTAGCCCATCCACCTCAAGGTTCGATGTGTTTTGTATTCTGAGATGCTATTCTGCAGAATGGTAATCTGAGTTACTGTAGCCTTTCTGTCAGCTCAAACCAGTCTGGCCATTCTAGGTTTACCTCTCTCATCAACATGGCGTTTCCATCCACAGAACTGCCCCTCATGTTTTTATGTTTTTTGGCACCATTCTGAGTAAAATCCGGAGACTGTTTTGCATGAAAATCCCAGGAGATCAGCAGTTACAGAAATACTCAAACCAGCCCGTCTGGCAGCAACAATCATGCCACAGTCAAAATCACTGAGATCACATTTTTCCCCATTGGGATGGTTGATGTGAACATTTATTGAAGCTCCTGACCTGTATCTGAGTGATTTTATGCATTGCAATTCTGCAAAACGATTGGCTGATTAGATAATTGCATGAATAAGTAGGTGTACATGTGTTCCTAATAAAGTGCTCGTGAGTGTATATAGTTTACAAGCAACATTTAATGATATTATTGTAGATGTTTTAATGTGACAGATTTTCTTTGGAGGGCTCTTAAAAATGTGAAATGTACTTACATTTTCCCTATCCATATTCCCTATCCATTGTATAGCAATCACATGACAAATGTTTGCGCAACTTAGTGGCCATAAGCAAAGATGCCAGCTTGAAGGTCATTTACTTTTGGCCGTACATGTACCTTTCTTTCTTTCTTTCTTTCTTTCCACACACACACACACACACACACACACACACACACACACACACACACACACACACACACTCTCACATTGTCCTATATCTCCCTGTAGCACATCCCTAGGTCTAACTAATAGAGATATAATGACTATTATGTATTTTCGTCATTTTATAAATAAAGCTCAGAGAGCGGTCCCAGTATCTCCAGAACCTCTGCGGCAGAATTCCTATTCTGAAAACTTCCTAATTCTCTTGTTAAATTATTCCACTGTAAGGCAGTGAGCTAATTTACTGAGATAATTACATTGTGCATTCGCAATTAGACTTATTTTATGAACTTTAACTCTCTCTACCTAGTTATGAATTACCTTCCTCTCAAGAGCCTCTCCTGATGTTGTCTGATTTGTGTGTGTGTGTGTGTGTGTGTGCATGCTGCGTGCGTACGTGTGTGTGTGTGTGTTTGTGTATTTAACTTATAGTCTTTTACGGGTTCAGTGGGTGTATTTACATTTTTGTTTAGATACAACTATAATATATATATATTTTTTGTGGTATTTTCAGAATGAATTCTGAATAGTGCTTGCCGGTGCCACCATAGTGCTAGGGTGCTTTGGGTTGTTACCTGGGTGTCAAGGTTGGTTGCCACAGGGAGAATGAAGTTGAACGATTAATTAGACAACTTCTGAGGTATACACACATTTACTAACACACACACACACACACATAGCTGAGTGACAGCGCAGAGTGTCTCTTCTATTTTTTGCACCTGTAAATCCAAACAACACAGCTGTACTGACGCAGACGCACTCGAGAAACCAGCAGGCATGGAAGAGTTTGAGTGAGAGTGTTTGTTTGTGTGTGGGGGATATGGTCCCTATGATGTAGAATGTACAGCTGAGAGACACCTGTATTTTTTCTCCTTTATTTCTGGAGTGTTATGCTTTCTTTTGATGGGAGGCCTTGGGAGTTCAAGTGGCCCTCCAGAGGTGGGTGTTGTGTTGAATATGTACGACTCATTCTCTGCATTGACTGTCACTCCTCTTTTGCTCAGAATAGCATCAGGTGGCTCATCTGAGCTTAGCTAAAAGAACTAAAATAACTTTTTTTTTTTTTTTTTACTATTTCTCAATGCAAAGTGAGTAAATGGTTAGATGTTATGGAAGCTTTGTTGCACCACTGTAAGACAACAGCCAACTTAGACATCTGCCGATTTAGCCGATTTGCGTTTTATAATCTTATGTTAGTATATTTATTTACAAAAATGACAATTTTATCATAATTCATTTCACCCTTGTAAAAATGTCTTTGTTCTTTGGAACATAAAAGCAGATGTTACATAGAATGTTACAGACAAAGTTAATGTTAAAGAATGACTGTCGCAGTCACCATACAGTTTCACTCTATTTAAAAAAAAGAGTTAATAAAAGTGAACGGTGATTGAGGCTGTCATTCCAAACCCAAATTATCTTCTTTCTTCTTTAGGCTTAATGTTAGGGAGTACCAGTCTCAGTTACCATTCACTTTCACTGTATAGAAAAAAAGGGTTGATGAAAGTGAATGGTGACTAAGAATAACATTGTGCCTAACATAGGGTGACCATATTTTGATTACCAAAAACCAGGACACGGCCCGGCAATGAGATACTCAAATGATACTCGAACTACATTTAAAGTAGGCTATGCCTCAGTATGGATAGAAAATTGCTATTACAAAATACTATCTATCAAAGACACAAAAAAGACGACCAGGACAGGACGTGAAAACAGGGCATGTCCTGCTAAAACATGACGTTTGGTCACCCTACCTAACATCTCCTTTTGTATTTCACAGAAGAAATAAAGAAAGTTAAATGGGATTAACATCCACGAATCTAGTTTAAAGACTTTAGCATAAGTTAAGAACATTCTGGGAATTGCAGTTTTCTTCCAGCATGGTGCATAAAATGAAAATTAAACAATTGAAAAGCATTTTTATTAAATTCTGAATAGTGCACAATGCTGCCTGATATCTGCAACTTATGACACTGTTTTCTATCTTGCTACATTCACACAACATCATCACCAATGCAAAGTCAGGATTGTAGATTTCATACAAATAAGTTGGAAGATCAACTTCAAAGAGTGTTCTATTGCACTTTCCCAGAGCTCATATGGGAGATGCAGGTTTTATTCTAGCTTGCTATATTTTCTGATGTCATTACCCCCTCTTTTATCTTTGTTCCTCTCTTGACTGTAACTTTTCTTAAAATATTCCAAAAAGGCCAAAAAAAAAAATATGTTCCAGCTCTACTAGAGAGGGAGAGTGTGCTAGTTTTATCATCCTGGTGAATTACTGGCAGTTTAGCAGATGCTTTTTTACAAGGCAACTTATATAAACTTATAATAGGGACAGTCCCCCAGGACCGGTCAGGGGATACGTGCTTTTCTCAAGGGCACAGTGCTGACAGAGTACAACTCCAGTTCCTGTGGAATGAATTGGTGTTAAAGGAACAGTTCACCCAAAAATAAAAAAATATGTAATCATTTACTCACTCTTATGCCACCCAGATGTGAATGACTTTCTTTCTTCTGCTAAACACAAACATAATTTTATAGAAGAATACGTCCATTCAATGCAAGTGAATGGTGATCAATCAGTGACCAAACAGACCAAAATAAAACTATTTTTTCACAATAAATCAGTGATCGTGATTTCAAGATTTCATGGCTATTTCAAGCTTGATTACACTTCCTAGCACCATCTAGCGCTCTATGCATGTGTGAAGCACTAGAAAGTGTAAGTGAGCTTCAAATCATGATCATGCTTAGAGACTGGAATTGCAAGATGTATAGTGTAAAAGGAGCTACAGTTTGGTCTGTTCTCAACAAAAATCACTTAAAAAGACATGGATTAAACCACTGGAGTCATATGGATTTCTTTTATGCTGCCTTTGTGTTTTTTGGAGCTTCAAAGTTTTGGTCACCATTCACTTGCATTGTATGGACCTACAGAACGTCTAGGTTACGAATGTAACCTACGTTCCCTGATGGAGGGAATGAGACGTTGTGTCGGAGAAGCGACACTAGGGGTTTCTCGAGCACCGAATATACCTCTGATCTATGAAAAAAGGCCAATGAGAAGTTGGCAGTCAGTATTTGCATACCCTGCCCCCGGACATACGGGTATAAAGGCGATGAAATACTAGAGTTCATTCAGGATTTTTCTGAGGAGCCGGAAATGGTTCTGGCCACTACAGTGGTTCGGCTCAGCGACACGGCCGGGAAGACACAACGTCTCGTTCCCTGCATCAGGGAACGGAGGTTACATTCGCAACCTAGACGTTCCCCGTCTGTCACTCTCTTCGACGTTGTGTCGGAGAAGCAACACTAGGGGTCCAATTTAAATCCACCATGCGCTGAGCCGTGTACGTGTTCTGCTGACACAGGAGCGGGCAGGTATTTCTTACGTGCCAAACGACCGGCTGTGTCAGACTACACGTACCCTTCCCCAATGCTCCACAAAAGTCGTCGGAATCCTTCTGGTTACCATAGACAGGGGAACAAGGCGACGCTTGCCAACCTGGGACCGGGCCAAGCCTGGGCGGACCTCTTTTCTCTCTATGTTTCTCGCACAGAGCAATAGACAGCCGGGGCCCTTACATTCACCGAGGGAAGGGGGTCTTACCCAATTTCCAATTATTTCAGGGGGAAAAGACCCTGTGGAGACCACACCTACCCTGTGGGAAGTTAAAGTGGTGAATACATCACACGTGTTTTTAGGCGATACGTGGAAGTGGCGCGGTGGTAGATCCAGCCTAAACGTCTAAAGCTCTGTGTGCATTCCAGATAGGTACGCAAAGCACGTACCGGACACAGCAACGAATGGGCTGGGTCTGCCTCCTCCCGGGGCAGCGCTTGCAGGTTCACTACCTGGTCTCTGAAGGGCATGGTAGGAACCTTGGGCAAACTCCAGGCAAGTGTCGCTGACAGAGAACACTTGCAGGTCCCCGACATTCTTGATGGAAGTGAGCGCGATCAGCTGGGCAGTCTTAAGAGAGAGGGCCCTGAGTCCAACTGATTCTAGAGGCTCGAAGGGAGGTCTCTGGAGGCCCGCGAGGACTACCGAGAGATCCCAGGAGGGGAACAGGCTTGGCCGGGAGGGATTTAACCTCCTGGTGCCTCTTAGGAACCTGATGATTAAGTCATGCTTACCAAGGGACTTGCCGTCTACTGCGTTGTGGTGAGCCGCGATAGCAGCGACATACACCTTTAGGGTGTAAGGGGACAGCCTCCCCTCCAGCCTCTCTTGCAGGAATAAGAGCACTGACCTAACTGTGCAACTCTGTGGGTCTTCAGCCCGGGAAGAACACCAATCTGCGAACAAGCGCCACTTCTGTGCGTAGAGCTGCCTGGTAGAAGAGGCTCTGGCTTGGTTGATTATGTCTACGACAGTAGGTGGTAGACCAGCTAGATCTTCTGCGTCCCGTCCAGGGACCAGACGTGAAGTTTTCAGAGGTCTGGATGCGGATGCCAGAGCATGCCCTGCCCCTGAGAAAGAAGGTCCTTCCTCAGGGGAATTTGCCAGGGAGGGGCTGTCGCGAGGAGCACGAGGTCCGAGAACCAGGCCCGGTTGGGCCAATAGGGAGCCACTAGTGTGACTTGTTCCTCGTCCTCCCTGACCTTGCACAGCACCTGTGCAAAAAGGCTCACTGGGGGAAATGCATACTTGCGTAGCCCCGCGGGCCAGCTATTTCCCAGCGCGTTTGCCCCAAGGGGAGCCTCTGTTAGGGTGACCAGAGCGGGCAATGGGAGGTCTCTCGGGAGGCAAGCAGGTCTACCTGGGCTCTGCCGAATCGTTCCCAAATCAGCTGGACCGACTGGGGGTGAAGCCTCCACTCTCCGCTGGGCAAGCATTGTCGTGACATTGCGTCCGCTATCACATTGAGTTTGCGGGGGATGTGAGTGGCACGCAGCGACCTGAGTCGCGACATGTGGCGGGAGCGTACGCCGTCTTGGCGATTTATGTACGCTACTGCAGTGGTGCTGTCTGACCTGATTAGGACATGTTTGTCTCAAATTAATGGGAGAAACTTCCACAGGGCAAAGAAAACAGTCAACAACTCTAGGCAATTGATATGCCAGCGCAGCGGGGCACCTATCCAAAGGCCCACAGCTGCGTGCCCTTTGCACCCGGCGCCCCAACCCAATCTGGAGGCGTCGGTAGTGACCAGGACAGTAGTGAAACTGACGGGCAATTTCAGTTACCCTTTACGCACCAAATGTTGGTGCGTAAGGGGTAAGACGAAAACCACTTCTGAATGTGCATGATCTCTGATCCCACAGACATCACTGTCTTAAAAAACATCATTCATCTGGAATGGATATCATGAAGATGGGCTTAGGATTACTTTAGTATACCTATGTTAGTCAACACCATTCATCACTGCATCCACAGATGCAAGTTAAGACTTTACTATGCAAAGCAGATGCCCTACATTAACACTGTCCAGAAGCACTGCCGGCTTTTCTTGGGTTGGTTTCATTTAGATGGAAAGTAGAAGAGTGGAACTGTGTGTTTTTGGTCGAAATGGTTTTTGAAAAACACAGCTGTCATATTCTCAGGGCCAAAGATGAAAAGGACCATCAAAGCTGTTATCAGCGTCAGGTCCAAAATCAGTGTCTGTATAGGCCTGGGGTGTGTCAGATCCCATGGCATGGGAACTTGAAAATTTGTGAGGGCACCAGAAATGCAGACAGATATGTACACATTTTGGAGCAGCATATTCTGACTTCCAGCACCGTATTTTCCAGGGACGTCCCATAATTTTCAGCAGGACAACTTCTTACCACATACTGGCTGAATAAGTATTGAGTGCGGGTGCTAGATTGGCCTGTCCGCAGTCCTGACCATCTCCAATTGAGAATGTGTGGTGCATTATGAAGTGCACAATACGACAACGAAGACCCTCTACAAGTGTGCAGCTGAAGACCTGCATAATGGATGAATGGGGGAAAATTCCACCATTTAAACTTAATCATGTATTACTAAGTGTTACTAAAACAAATTATGATGTTTCACAGTGGTAAACACTTCACTGTCCCAACTTTTTTGGAATGTGTTGCAATCATTATGTTGGCTTGAGAAAGCCAACATACTGATTCTATTTAAACGTATTCTTCTTCTTCCGAGAACAATTCTGACTCTTACTCGTCCTAGAGCTTTTAAGCTACATGCACCAAACTTGGCAAACTTTTTCAGACAAATCCCAAATAGCGTGCTATATCTTTTATAACTGATCGGAATTCTGGTATTCTGGTATCGGACTTCCAAAAATGCCTCATGTCTCTTTGAGTTCCATTCAAGGTATGATAACTTTTTCCTGTAATAAATCTTTCAAGCTACATCCTATCACACCACCACAATTTTTTTCTATCTATAACTCTTTTTTATCTCTAATTTATTTTTCTATATTTCGTCACTCCACTCTTTTTATTCTTTCTTTCAATCCATCATAATACTCTAGCACAGGGGTCACCAACACGGTGCCCGCGGGCACCAGGTCGCCCCCAAAGACCACATGAGTCGTCCGCAGGCCTGTTCTAAAAATAGCACAGCTGCGTATAACATTTTATTTTATTCTGTTGCTGTGTTGCTATTCTTTTTTTTTTAATCACACTTGCAATAATATATAGATTTAAAAAATGACAATATCTTAAAAATATGTTTCTTATACATGAAGTTTAGATAAGTTTAGGTGAACTCTGACGTACTCCAGTACGGTCAGTATTGTGCCTGTGACAAAACAGTGCTCGTGGAGAGTAAGCTAGAGGGCGCAGCGAAGATTGGCGCTGAACGCAGTTTCTTACCCCCAAAAACATGGCAGAAAAAAGAAAGAAAACTTATCACTTTCACAACGAATGGGAGTCGGAGTTCTTTTTTACGACTGTGAAAGAAACCTGCATGTGTCTTATATGCGGAGCGACTGTGGCAACGGCAAAGTGGCACAATGTGGAGAGACACTTTACTATGAATCACAAAAACTACAATGCTAACTACCCACCGGGAAGCGCACTACGGTCAGAAAAAGCCCTTGAGCTAAAGACATCTTTGTGTAAGCAACAAGCTTTTTTCACAAGGCCGGCGAAAAAGTCACAAAAAGCAACCGAAGCCTCTTTTAGAGCTACGCATTTCCTGATCAAGAAGAAGAAGGCATTTTCAGACGGAGAAGTTGTCAAAGAAGCAATGATGATAATTGCTAACACTGTACTTAAAGACGAGAAATATGGAAGCGATGTAATCGCCACTCTCTCCGACGTCCAACTGGGGGCATCTACGATGGCTAGACGAGTGTCAGCTTTGTCCAGTAACTTGGTCGATCAGCTGGACCGGGATCTGGCGAGGTGCAGGTGGTTTAGCATCCAGTGTGACGAGTCCATGGACAGCAGTAGTACAGCGCAGCTGATGGTTTTTATCCAGATGGTGTTTGAAGATTTCTCCACAAGAGAAGAACTCCTGACACTACTGCCCATAAAGACAACTACGAGGGGAGTTGACATTTATAACACAGTGAAGGAGTTTTTCGTGCAGAAAAAGGTACCATTGGAAAAGCTGGTAGCGGTGACCACAGATGGGGCTCCTGCTATGATTGTCCGACATGCAGGTTTCATCGCTCACTGTAAAGTTGACCCAGACTTCCCAAACTTTCTGCAATACCACTGCATCATTCACCAGCAGGCATTGTGTGCCAAAGTGATCGGCTTTGGGCACGTGATGACTCCCGTTGTGAAAATCATTTAAACAATATCCATTCCAAAGCAAAACAGCACAGGATTTTCAAAGTGCTATTGGAGGAGATGGCAGCTGAATATGGTGACCAGGTACTACACATAGAAATCAGATGGCTCAGCAGAGGACGAGTTTTACTTCGTTTTTTGTCACTTTTGGGTGAAATCAAAGAGTTCATGCAGTCCAAAGGCGAAGACGTCTCACTGCTAGAGGACACAGAGTGGACACTTGACCTTGCATTTTTGACGGACATTACAGGGAAACTAAACCAACTGAACTGCGAGCTGCAAGGTAAAGGCAAGACTGTTGTTAATATGATAAGTGCTTTAAATGCATTTAAAGCCAAAATGAACATTTTCTCTGTGGATTTACAGAGAAAAAAATGTGCTGCACTTTCCCTCTGTGCAGTCAGTGCTGAAAGACAATGCTTCTGCATCTGATACATTTGACAAAGTTGCAGACAAGTACTATGAAGTCATAAACAGACTTGGGCAAGAGTTTGAGAATAGGTTTTGTGACCTTGATCAGCTTGAGCCATGTGTATCATTCATTTCCAATCTTTCATGAATGTGGACACAACAAGCTTTGCTGAGCAACTAAGTACAACGTTCAACTTGGATGCTGGACAGGTGGAGATTGAAATCATAACATTGCAAAATGACATCCACCTCAAAGCCTACCAGGCTGCACCAAACTTTTGGTGCCTTGTTGACACAGAGAAGTACAGTGGTGTGTGTACAGCAGCTATGAAGGTTGCCAGCCTGTTTGGTTCTACCTATCTATGTGAATCAGCATTTTCTGACATGAACTTCATCAAGAACAAACACAGAACACGCCTCACTGATGCACATCTGAAAGAGTTACTTACAGTTGCAGTGTCAAGTTACACTCCAGATTACAATAAAATGGTAAACAGCATGCAATGCCAGTCTTCCCACCAACAAAGAAAATGATACCAGATGTCAGTGGCAACATGTCAGTGCCATGGCAAAGTTTAATTAAAATATTGAAGAATTGTTCAATTTAAAATGTGTGTTCATGACATGTAACAGTTATTATTTGATTAAAAATACAGCAGACTTGGTCATTAGTTCAAAATGTGACAAACTTTATTTAAAAATATTTAAGTTTTCTCACTACATTACAGACATTACAATGTACATAATTGATAACTTTTTGAAACATGGTGCAACATAGTTCATGATTTGTTTAAAAGGTTTGTCAGAGGCTAGTGAAAATGGGACATTTTTCCTAAGAAATGTAAAGTAAGTGATCATCTGAAAATTTTACAATTACTGAGATAAATAGAAATAAAGTGCTGAATATTGATATCTGTTTCCAACCTTGTCATTGTTGGTAATTATTGTGAGAAATCATTAACATGATCAGAGTCTTCACATTATTAATAATTTATAAGACAAACTAAGCAAATTTGTTATTTCAGAAGAGTGTATCAAACTGGTAGCCCTTCGTATGACTCCGTACCCATGAAGTAGCTCTCAGTATCAAAAAGGTTGGTGACCCCTGCTCTAGCAACTGCATACAACCTAGCAACCATTTATTGCACTCTAGCAACCAAAACCCATTGATTGCCATTAAAAATGGCTTAGATGGATATCTCCTGTTTAGAATATCATAGTCTTCAGGTTTGACTCAATACACTCAGTCCAGCAAGCAGCCTTTTTAGAATCACCCTGAAAACATCCTAGCAACCAGATGGACTTACATTAGCAACCGTATAGCAAACCACATATCTCTGCACCACAACATCATAGAGACTTCAACTTTGGCTTATTTGACTCAGACCAGCAAGGAACTTTTAAATAACATACTTAGGCACACCCTAGCAACCATTTAGTGCACCCTAGCAACCAAAACCCATTGACTCCCATTAAAATAAGCTTAGATGTATATCTCTAGATCAGAATATCATAGAGACTTCATTGTTGGATTGTAAGACTCAGGCCAGAAAGCAGCCTTGTTAGTATCACTCTGCCTAGCAACCAAGTGAGCTCACCGTAGCAACCAAGTAACAAAACAAATATCTCTGCACCAGAACATTGTAGAGACAAACAGTTTAATTCATTTGATTTAGGCTAGCAAGGAGTCTTTTGAATATCACATTGATAACTGCCTAGCAACCAGATGGGGTTATCCTAACAAGTTTGTCTTGATTACATTTTTTATCTAGTTTGATTTGAAATGACTGTACATTTAAAAAAAATGAAATTGACAAGGTTAAATATCATATAATGTTTAGTTGTTGTGCTTTCAATATAGTAAAGGGTGAATATAATCTACTAATCACTCCTTTTTGTTTTTAGTTGCATGTTTCATACTATCCCAACTTTTTCAGAAATGGGGTTGTATTTGACAAGAACAACAACATAAATACTATAGCTGCAAGCAGTGATGATGGGTCCAAGCAAAATCGGTCTATTTCCACCCAGTGACTTGATATTACCTAAATAATTTTGAAGAAATTCTTGTAAAGAAAAGAGGGCTATTTCAAAGTCTGTTAAAAGTGCCATACTTCCTGCTAAAATTTGGTGGCGCAATGACCATGACCCATAATATCTGCATCCATGTGACCCTCATTACCAAACATACAGCTTCAATTTAAACAAAGTCACATAATGCACAAAGAAGATATAAGGCGCTTACTTTTTCCATTTTTGCCTTAAATGTATTGCTTCATCATGGCAACGCCATTAAAATACCAAAAATCTGTTCGCAATTTAGAATCTACAATGTCTTGGCATGATGTTGCACATATTTGGTGCCAGTCACATGAATCCTCTTGGAGAAGTATTTAAAAGTTCAGAGTCTGTACAAATATGTACCAATTTGGGTGACTTTATGTGAAAATGGGGGTGCCACAAAGCCCCCCTTAAATGCCCATTTTCAAGGGGGCACTACAAAGACCCCCCTGCATGCCTCCACATCTTTGCCCAGACCTAATGGCTGATGACTCTGATATGTGTGCAAATTTTCAAGAGTTTTCAAGCATGTTAAGTAACAATAAAGTACCAAAAACCTTGAAAATAATAATAATAATAAATATAGCTGCAAGCAGCAATTACAGGCCCAAGCACTATGGTGCCACCTGGTTGCTCTAGGAAAACAAATAATGGTGGGCGCTTGCATTTGAGAGGGTAAATATAAGAGGACTATTTCAGAGGGTAAATATAAGAGGACTATTTCAAAGTCACACAAAGTGTCACACTTCCTGTTGTAATTTGGTGGCGTTATGACTCTGACCCACAATAGCCACATCAATACGATTAGCCAACATGACCAAACATACTACTCAAGTTTGATCTAAATATGTCAATGCACAGATAAGGTATGAGATACTTTTTCCATTTGTATTGCTTTACAATGGCTACATTGTTCAATATATCAAATATGTATTCACAATTTAGTATCTTCAATGTCTTGGCATAATGCTGTCTAAATGTGGAGGCAGTCTCATGAATCCCCTAGGAGGATTATTTACAAGAGACTCCAATATTAAAAAAATCCAAAAAATCCTGTTGGGTAGACCTAATGACTATAATTATGAAAGTGGGACTGACAGGTTCCAGTACTCAGGAAATGACAATGCGAGCACTGGAAATATGCTACGAATGAAGATTCAAGGATATAACCAGATGCCTTGAAAACTACATGAATGTTAAGAAATTATGATCTATGAATGGAAGTAAACCAAATTAAACAAATTATGATTAATCTTATTGTTTGTCATTAATAAGACTAATCTACCATGATTGAATGCTGGATTTTGCCTCTAAATCCAGTATTTTAAAATAAAAATACAATGCATTAAATTCTGTTACATTACCTTTCTTTTTAATAATATTGAATGACATAATATTGATGCCAAATATCAATAAATTAAGTTTTATTGAATATAGACAAATTATCTTAAGCTGCTTATTCATTTTGAGATCATTAAACATGTTTATATTATATTATACATTTATACAGAGAGCTATTTGTACTCTTAACATTAAATATAGCCCAATAATTATAATTCATACAATGTTTTTTAAAGTGGGCTTGGTCCCACAAATGACTGCAAAAAGGACTGAAACCCTGTTACTGGTAATGTGGACCAATAAGAGATCTGAGCCCACTTACAAGCTCTCAGACAGTGTGAATGCAAAGAGAATTGGATCCTTTTTCACTCAGTACAATCCTTTGTCCACAAAAAGTGGTCTGAGTTTGGTTCTTTTAAAGCGGACTCAAGTGTGAAAACACCCTTACACATGCTAACTGACACTGGCCAACAGGTGGGCCGTTTTAGTGTGGCTATAAAACAAATGCTTTAGTTTATATCACAAACTTCATCAATGTTCACAAACCTGGTATCAAATTAAAGCCTAAAAACTAAACTTGTATCTTCTGCAGTCTATTTTGCAATTAGAACATTACAGTGAAAAACATATTTTAAAAATGTTAAAAGAGCAAATTTTTAAAACTAGTGGCATGTGAGCGACAATACTTATGTTTCATGTTCTCTGCTTATGATCCGATCCAATGATTGAAGAAAAACAGCATGCATTTCATTGTGAGGGTCCACTGATGAAAATACAACAACCACATCAGATTGGTTAAGTAATATTATTACCTTCTAGTTGAAGTTCTTTATATATTTTTGCATCTGTGATTATTTGGCAGCTTTAGTCACCTGAAATGTCCACTAACATTATGCCAAATTTTTATAACGGAATTGTATTATACAGGATAAGCTTTTATGTGTGTAAATATGATGCTATTTGTTAAAATAAATGTATACATAATATATTATAAATGTGAATCTATCATCCATCCATCCATCCATCCATATTATGGTGAGCAGGGTGTTGCCGATTGGTGTCAGGGCACAGTGAGGCCGGAGAGATAAATGGTAAACGAGTTCCACCTGTTCGTCGCACTGGTCTTGCGTTCCAGGGAGGAGCAGTGGGAGTATTTAAGGGGATGAGACAGTGGCAGACAGAGAGAGAGACACACACAGAACTGTCATAGTGACTGCTGAAAAGCAAGGCTGTTGCATGTGTTTGTTTATTGTGCTGAAAAGCACATTTATGTTTTAATGTACACTGAAAAGTGTGGCATTAAAGTCTTACATGGATTGTTCACCTGGCTCCCACTTATATATAATAAGTGCTGTCCCACTGTCTGTGTTTGCTACTTCCCTGTCCTGAATTTATTTTTATCCATCAAAGTGATTGGCTACGAGAGTCTCGTGACTGCCGTCAAATCAAATGCGGCAGCTGCAGATGCAGATCTGGTGCATCTGTTTGGATGTGGAGAACACCTTGTAGCGAATCAGCTCTATGAAATATTAATAATCAATCATAACTTGTTATAATCGATTATGAATATTTGGATCAGTTAATCGGGTTAACTTGATGTAGCTACATTAACATTACAACCAAATACTCGGTTCATCCCGTGAACACTCAATATTGGTTATTAATTAATTAATTAATAGAAAGGTACATTTCCGGGGCATGGGAAATGTCTTTCTTACTAAGTATTAAGAGCAAGTAGTCAAAATCTATGATTAGTGACTTTAGATATGAGCTTGAGACACAGACAACTTTACTTGTGACATGAACAAGACTTTATTAACTAGACTAAACATTTAAACTACTCTAACATACATATTCATACATGCATACAGTTTACCAAGGGAAAGAGGGCTGAAGCAGAATACAGGAAGGCAAGAAGTTATAGCATTGTTTGAAATTCAGCAGATCAACAGCCTGAGCAAACCATCATATTAGTTCTGACACGCCCTTTTTAGAAAGGGGTGAGGATACTTGATGTATCAAACAATGAGACTAAGTTTGATACTTGCATGTCCCACTTGAATTAAACTGTCCTGATGCAATTTGTTGAGGCTCCAGTTGATCTTTGATGATGTTGTCTTGATGAGAGAGAACCAGTGGGAGTCAGGGGATCTTTGGTGAATGGAAAGACAAGGCCGTAGCCTGGCGCATGCTTGGGAGTCCTTGGGGGCCTGCTAGTTCAGCATCATCTTCATTAGGACTTCTCAGGAAGGCCCAAGAGAGTAAGAGAGCACAAGGCTCAGAGAACCAGAAAGCAAGCGAGGCAGGAAGCAAGAGAGGCTAAGAGAGCAAGAAGAGAGTGAACCAAGAGAGAGAGAAGCAATTTATAACCTTAGGAAACATGTCCCACCTCTCATTGGCTCGACCAATAAGAAGGGTTTGAGTTCCAGGCGGGAATTTGGTTTATGGCTCTTTGTTCTAAGAGGGTGGTAGCCAATGAAGAAACTAGGAAATATTCTTGTAATACTAATATGTTGTTGTTATCGACATATCATGTACACAGTCATTTTGATCTTCAAAATACCAAGTTATAGAGACCAAATATGCCACACATATGATTTCGGTTAACCATAGTATGCAAAGTCTGAAACATTAACCCATTAGAGTTTGCAAGAGAACATAGACCAAACAACATTTAGGAAAATTATGAGATGGAACATTAGATACATGTTAATACATTTATCACAGGGATATATATATAGGATATATAGGATTAAAAGGGATTCATTTCTCCTTCTCAGTAAGGATTGAGTGAGCTTCAGCAGTCTGAGCATTCCTTTGGGGGGTCGTAAAAGTCCCCTTTCTTTGGGCAGGAGAATGATTCCTTTGTTCCGTCACGGCTCGTTTGCATATTTCTGGCTGGGTTTATGACGTTAAGAGATTTTGGGCTGAATGACTCAAAAGATGGTGAAAACCTAGCAGGATACAATTCTAAGGTGACCTCATAATTATATTCGGCTAGGGCAAGTTGTAAGGTTTAATTTGATATCAAGAAAAATGTATTTGTGACACTTAAAAAATGGTTAAACACTCTCAGGCTATTACATATAAAGCCTCAGAGTTTTCTACACAAATGAAACAATTCTACTAATTTTGATCTAACACCAAACATACACAGCACACAGGGATTAAAACATTTTTCATTAAAAATAAGCCCTTTTAGGCTTTATGGGAAAGGCACACACATTTTTACGTTCAAAGTTCCACATGGTTTTTCTCATGGTAAGCACGCGGATGTCACGTGCGGGGGAGGGGGGCACCACGAGGGAGCACCACGAGGGTTCTCTGTCAACAGTTCTTTTGTACTATCACAGACCATTTCCGTGATCTTACAGGGGTCCTTTGTCCCAAAATAGCTGAGTCCATGATTATCCTTCATTGATTCCTCCAGACGCTACAACCTAAACATCATGCCTGCACCTAAAAGGGCTTTTCACAGTGAAAAAGGTAAATTGCTTGATTGTGTCACGTGTGTGCAACATGCTCAAGCCGCAAGATGTCAGCATTAATCCTGCCTCTAATTTGAAGAAACAGATTTAGGTAAATTTCATATTTTTGATTACTAGATTCTGTGTCTATAACGTAGCCTGTAATTTAACTATCACTGGGATTATTGGGCTGCTGTGAGAGATTAATGCAATGTTATCAATAGAGCTGGGCAATAAAGTTATTTAGATGTTTATCGGAAAAAAGAGACATCCTAAATCAAACTTTTGAGTAATTTTCTATATTTAGCCTGTGTTCTATATCTAGAACAGTTCATTACAACGATTGAGATAGCAAGACAACCACTGGTTTGTTGATCTAGATGAAATATAAAATATTTACTTTTATTACCTGACATCTGTAACTGCGCACTGTTTGATTGACAGGCAGTTAATGTTTGTACGCTTTACGTGTGTGTGCTCCGATAGCGCTAAATACACTTTATAATTCTGCCACTGCCAGTCTTGGTGAGGATTTAATGTAAACACGGTCATTTATGTCTAAAGTGAACTTTAAACAGTGGGACAAAAAGCGTAATTGCATCAAAATGTTGGACTTGAATTGTACATGTAACCAAATTGAGTACTGTATAGTAGGCTATGTCCTATAAAGGCTAAACAACAAGGAAACGAGAAAACAACTCACTATATTGGGCTGAATAACTTGAGCAGCTTTATAAATATTAATATAATAGAATAAAACATTGATATTTTTTATTAATAATATTTTTTACAAATTGTTCATTTTTTAACGACCCCAGATGTTGAGAGTGTGTTAATGGGTTTAATAAATTACCAAGAATGTAGAGATGATAATATTTATTTTTAATTATGCTTAGCCTTCATAAAGATCAACATTTTTACAGCAATACTTCAGGCAGAACATTCTCTCATCATTTACTTACTCTCATGCCATCCCAGATTTGTATGACTTTCTTTCTTCAGAAGAACACAAATAAAGATTTTTTTAGGTGGCGATATGCATGACGAATGTGAATCACCAAAAACACAAGAAGAACAATGTGAAATTTAAAGTGGAGATTCATTGAGCAGGGAGAATTAATAGTAAAAAAGGAGTTAAATATTGATCTGTTTCTCACCACATCTATCGTATCGCTTCTGAAGACATGGATTTAACCACTGGAGTCACATGGATCAGACTACTTTTAAGCTCAATATTTTAGCACCGATTCACTTTCATTGTATGGAACAAAAGATCAGAAATATTCTTCTAAAAATCTTATTTTGTGTTCTGCAGAAGAAAGAAAGCCTCCTCTATTGTGCAGAATACGAAGGGCCAAGTGGTCCTGCTTATTTTGTAATTTTTTTGCCTTTTTTTGAACTTGTTTTATGCACAACAGTAACGCTCTGTTGGCATTAAGGAAAATTTAGACCCTACACATCAACTGATTTTAATATACTTGTTTCATACATTCTGTTATCATGTCTTCCTATTTTTTGGGAATCAGATTCATGTAGTGTTTATTAGGGATGGGCATTCATCAATCATATGTATTCGAATATTTAAGCTCATAAAAAGTTAGTCTAATAGTCTGTTATTTAAATGGAGGTAACTAATGTTAAAATATTTGTTTTAGTCATAGATGTTAAAAAAAACAAGCTTCTAATTATAATCAAAACAAGCTTATATCATGTCCTGTGTTTTTTTTAAATATTTAAACAAGCAATGCATGAAAACAAAAAAAGAATAGAATTAAAACATTTAAGCTCACGCAAAGCAAAGAAAAATAAACTGCTAATGAAGTAGACTGAAGCAGAAAACATAAAGGACAACTATAAACACTCGGCATAAAATAGTTAACATGTTTATATTGTATCTCGTAATGTTTTTGTTGAGAAAAACAAGCATATCCATATGCTCAGTAAACTATACTCATTTATACATACCAGTTTAAATGATGGAATGTCCTTACCTCAGCTATCATAGTCTTTCTCGGATGCCATGTTTGTGGTTTACAGAAGTGTCACGGGGATTATGTTGCTATGGGGACGCTGCTTTCTGATGAGCTGCACATATACGAGATTAAAGTGTACACTGCTTATCCAATACATTTAAACCCAGCTTTCTCACAGTAATCCACATTCTCACAATAACCCACTTTTTTGGTGTCCATCTGAACATACTGAGAGAACCGTTAGCTCAACAAATGTGATCAATTTGTGTCCACACTCAACAGTGCCACCCAGTGCATTCTGTTATAACTGCCAGGTTTAGTTTGTGTGTTCAGGATTTAACTTGCATCTCACTGTATAGATGGCCAGCAAAGCACAACTTTGCAAAATTATTTTTACTATTCGAATAATTATCTTATAATGAATATTCAACTACTCTTGCACATCCCTAGTGTTTATCGTAGATAAGTGATGTATTTTAAAAGTTGGCATACATTGTTCATTATAATGAGGCATAGGTTTTGCATCTCAGTACTCAATACTCACTACTCATTAGTACTTTTAAATGAGCTACTTTTTTACTCTTACTTGAGTAGTTTTTAGGAGAGCTACCTTTACTCTACTCATACTACATTTTTTGGGAAGTAACAGTACTACTTGAGTAGGATTTTTCAGTACTCTTTGCACCCCTACTAATAATAATCCTTAGAAGAACAATAGGGCCCTGATAATAATCCTTGAAAGAACATGCACATGATTGCGTGCCTTGCTGGAAACAAATGACTCACTAAACAAATAATCCCACATTAATAAAACTAAAGGTGAGAATTGAAGTAAGATGTAGTCCCCTGGGAGATTCAGATAAGATTGTGGTTAAAATTTAGATTTTTGGAGTTTAACCATGCAAATATCAGTTTTCTCTACCGAACACAGACTCTAGCATGAGAAGCAGAAGGGGTTTGCATGCGCTCACATGCGTGCATGTGTGTGTGTTGCTTTACTGGGGGCTGCGTTGTAAAATAAAGCCTATTAGCTTTTTTTAAAAAAAAAAAAAAATAATTATGCACCAGCCATTTCAATAAATCGTGCCACAACTTCATGTTTTAGTAGAAAATATGTCAACAGACCAAAGAAAGCTGTGCTCGGCAGGGCACTTTATAGGGACTTTAAGTTTATTTGTGGTCAGAAAACATCTCTGGTTACTTAACTGTAACCCCTGTTCCCTAATAAAAGCGGAACGAGTTGCTGCGCAGATTTAGCACTTTGGGAACAACTTTAGGTGTGACCAGCTGTGAATATGTGTGCAACACGTCAATGAAATTGACCAGAATTTATAGCCTCTGCTGGTGACATCATTGGATGCTCCTGTAGCAGGGCTATAATAGATGTGTCACAGGTGAATCGTCAGATCTTTTGTCTTCAGATCATTCTGTGTGTGTTGTGATTCTTGATTCAGAACTTTCTACTTTCCTCTGTTAGGAGTTAGAATTGTTAGGCAGAGAGCAGAAACCTTTCTCTTTTCTTTAAAAAAAAAAAAAGAAGAAAAAATGACTGATAAACAAAGCAAGCGGAGTGTGTTCCCATGTTTATGCTCTATGGCTGAAATGGACACACTCCAGTTTTGTTTTGTGTGTATGGGGGAAGAGCATGCTGCTCTTGCGTTGGGGCGGGTGCAAGCATTGCGATCTGTTTACAGTCATAATGCTTTGCACTCGTCTCGCTTACTTCCAAGAGCCAGCGCCCACTCTTTCATCGTGGGGCTCTCACATAGATCTGGCTGAGGAGCGAGAGATTGGTCCGTCCCTATCGCTCACTCTCTCCCCAGATCCAGCTGATCCTTCTCGTAAGCCTGAAGCGCGCTTCAGCGTCTCTTCAGTTCACGAGGGGGACGCTGAACCTCTTAACATTCCATGCACAATAATAAAGTGGCTGAGGAATTACTCAAGGCGGTTACTCGGGCTGTGGCCAGGCTACAGTTAGACTGGCCACGCGAACAAGAGACACCCCATACGCTCCAAACTAGAAGACAGATTTCTGTTTGGTGGCCAAAACAGGTCAGGTCAGGCTGGTGCTGCCCTGCGCACTATGGCAGTATTACAGGTGTACCATGCTGATCTGTTGAAGGACCTGAGTGCGGGAACCACGGTCGACGAAGAGTCTTTCTCTGAGCTTCATCGAGCCACTGATCTGTCTCTCCGTGTGACCAAGCAGACGGCTCGCACCATTGGCCGGTCTATGTCTGCTTCAGTCAGCATGGAGAGACACTTATGCCTCAACCTGTCGGGCATCAGAGACAAGGACAAAGTTCTCGATGCCCCGGATTTGCCTTCTGGCTTATATGGTGACGTTATGAATGCAGTTATCACCAGGTTCCAGGAGGCAAAGAGTCACGAGGAAGCCTTTGGGAAATTCCTTCCTTGCTGCACTCAGGCGGTGGGGCCGTCGGCCACCCAGCCCCACCCCGGTACTTCTAGAAGGGAGGCTCAAAAACAAAGCATGGCGAATCGTGCTCCCCCTCGTAAGACTGGGGGCCGGCTCGTCGCCCTCAGCGGCCCCAAAGCAAGACTTCTGGGCAGTCATTTCTAAGAAGAAAAAACCCTGACGGTCTTGCGCACAGCCTTGTAGGGGTAGCCCCCCTCGGGTAGGGGCGTGTGAAGCATTCACCTGTACCTTCCCGATAGCCCCATGAAACCTCTCCAATCCCGCCACCTCTGGTGGTTCGGGAGTTAGAGGTTTCCAGCAAAATGTTGGATGCTCCATTGCTAAGACTTCCTGCCTTAGTCCAGGACGTGGAATACTCGACATCCCCGCAACAGGAAGTGTCAAAATTGATACCCATCTCAGAAGCACGGAAGCTACTGCCAGGTGTTTCTATGTGGGTTCTAAGAACAGTAAAAAGGCTACAGAATTAAATTTGATTTCATTCTGTAGCCGTCCTTCACATTTCAATGGCTGATACAGCAGATACTTCCTTGGTTCCCAAGAAGGGTGGGGGGTTGCATCCGATTTTAGAACTTCGAGGCTTGAATCGCTCAATCAGGGCGTTCAAGTTCAAGATGCTAACTGTCAAGACGTCGTGTCTCAAATCCAACATCACAAGTGGTTGGTCACGATAAATCTCATGGAGGCATATTTTCATATAGAAATTCTACCATGGGTACAATTGTCTCCCGCTCGAATAGTGTCCATTCAGAACACCCTGAGCAAAGTCAGGCTAGGCCAAGGTTTCACTGTTCATCAGTATCAACGAATACTAGGTCTCATGGCATCTGCATCCTCGGTGATCAATTTGGGCCTTCTGCACAGGAGACTGTTTCAGGTGTGGCTCAAAGCCAGGGGATTTCATCCAAGTGCCTGGAATTTCTGCAGGCACATGCCCCGCCACTCTCAGGATTTACGTGGCTGCTCTATCGGCATGCCACGCCTTGATAGACGGGGTGCCGTTGGGGAGACTGAGACCTCCTGCAAGGACCAGGATCCCTTCATGGGACACTGCAATAGTCCTTTATGTTCTGGTTGAGACCCCCAGCATCTCAAGATAGTTTTTCTTATGGCAATTACTTCTCTAAAAAGAATTTGGGATCTCAGGAATGGCTACAGCCATATTGTACCCTCATCCTGACTACCTGCCTAAGGTTCCTTTCTCGACTGTACATCCGGGATGTACACTCTCGAAGCCTTCTGCTCCCCGCCGTTTACAACGCCGGAGCAGGAAAGGATTCATGGACTTTGTCCAGTCCATGCCCTTCAGACTTATGTCCACCGCACTAGCCAGTGGCGTAATTTAGTTCAACTATTAATTTGCCATGGGGGTCGCAACAAAGGGGCGGCCGCCACCAAGCAGACTATGTTGAATTGGGTGAGGGACACTATTGCCCTGGCCTACGAGGCACGGTCAAGCATTGCCGGTAGGTATCAGGGCTCACTCTACCAGAGGGGTCACCTCCTCTAAAGCTTTGGCTAGAGGTGTCCCTCTGCAGCATGTTTGTGATGCGACAGGCTGGTCCTCTCAGCACACATTCATAAGATTTTATAGTTTGGATGTTCATGGCACTCCGGGCTCTTATGTCCTTGAGTCAACATCATGTCTGAGACCTCTCGCGCTCTTGTGAGCACAACTACACAACCGTAAGGGGTCCAGACATCCACAGTGTGGCAGCATGGGTATTCTCGTTCCCATAGCACTAAATCAGTGCAGCATCAAAGTGTAGCTTTTTCACAGGAAACGTCTCGGGTTACTTAACTGTAACGCCTGTTCCCTGATAAAAGCGGAACGAGATGCACTGGGATGCCCCAGGAGTGCTCTTCAGACAAAATACCTGACGATGCACCTGTGACGCATCAACTTATAGCCCCAATACAGGTGCATCCAATAATGTCACCAGCAGAGGCTATAAATTCTTGTCAATTTCATTGTTATGTTGCACACATATTCACAGCTGGTCACACCTAAAGTTGTTCCCAAAGCGCTAAATCAGCGCAGCATTAAAGTGTAGCTTTTTGACATGGAACAATGTGTATTTAAAAATTATCGTCTGATAAACTGGCTCTTTAAGTCCCCTCGGTATCTTCTTATACTGTTCTCAGCCCAAGTCTGTAACTTCCTTACAGTGAAATGCTGTAGTGGATTTTATTTGACAGTAATTGCAGTAGTTTTATTTATCTTTCCTTTGGTGTATTCAAAAGAAGATCTGCCCGTATTGTAATCCAGTAAGAGTGAGCAGAAATGTAACAACTCTACAACAACTCTAGATTTGTAAGTACTTTTGAAGGTACAGAGAGGACAGATTGAGCTTCTGAGAAGACACAAAGGGGCTCTGTTCCACAACCTTGGTGGTTGACTAGTTGATTGTTGGACAACATTGGACTAGTCAATCATCACAACCCCTCCATAGAACAGGCTTAAGGCTTAAAGTTTGAGAGACTGAGTTGTTTATCTCCAGTTTTTATATTTTTATTAGTGATGTTTAAATAAACAGCTGACAGTTTGCATGCTAAAACCGTATTGGAAAAGCTATTGCTGTGTCCCAAATTAAAAACTATATACTATGCATTTACAAAATATACTATGCACTCAGCCATGTAGTGTATGAATTTTCAAAGTGTAGTATTGTCCCAAATGGAACACTTAACATTTTTGTTTTTTGTCCCATCCAACCTGGTCTCAAAGTATTAGGTAATTTTTACTATATTTTTGCTAAAAGATTTATATGTGGCATGTTGTACACATTGCGGCACTTTTCTTTTGAAATGAACAATAGAGGTGCTACAACAACAATTACATGTATTCCCCTTCACACAAATCACAATCAGTTCATAAACACTTTATGCCCTGTTTCTCACAAATTCTATCTTATGACATCTAAACACTTTTATTAGTTCATGACTTGTAAAGTGATGCATTTTAATGTTGCATCACATAATGTTAAACATTTAAGATAGGGAGGTCGGTTTTATTGATTTGAAACACGATAGAGCATTATCCTCAAAGCCTCATCTGTTTTTCATCTCACATTTGCTTTTTTTTTATATTACAGGTTGGGTTTAATATTTAGGGTAGGGAGGTAGGTTTTGTTGATATAAAACTTATATAAGGGCATTAATTTTAAAAACATAATCTGTTTGTACAAAATTTGCTTTTAGATCCACACCGTGGAGATGATACCTCAGAATTGCTGTTATACATTTTAGTAACCATGTGAATATCATTTTGCAGAAATGTTGCCACAGTCACGTAATTTTCTTGAGATCAGTTTGGTCCCATAATGAACTTTGCATTTTTTTAGAAGTCATGATTAGTTAAAAGTCTCGAGACTCTTCTCAGCACTTTTTACATGTTGTTGTCCTCCGTCTAGCTGTTTTGTAAGCAAAAAAGCACATTTTATGTAAACCCCAGGTGTCCAGGTGAACCCGAAACCTGACTAATTACACAGGGCTTCAATAAGACTGATAGTTGACCAGTCATTCAACCCTACATTTAATTCACTTTGAAAATGTTCTTCTCTCATACAATTCATGTGTGGCAAGCGTGGGTCGCCATTAAGTTAATGCCCATTTAGAGCATTTAAAATCAGTCACTTATGAGGTTCCATTTCAGTTAAGACACCGAGGCAGTTCCCTAAGATTTGGCACAGAGCTAAAGTAGTGAGTGTGCATGGTCAAATTGCCATAATTATAGGTTATAGTTTGCAGTCTAAGAAGGCACATGGAAGGTTCATAAGTATGTCTCATGTCTGCTTTATGTGTGACGTAATTGCATTGGAAAGTTCACGCAAGAACACACCTGGAAGAGCAGCGCTGTTTACAACTGAGAAGGAGTGATGCTGTTTAGAAGCTTTGGTTTTGGTTTGGATCTGTATTTGTATCTATGTTTTTTCAGAATGGTGCATTTGTATGCTTATCCTGGATGTCTCAACCAAGAGAAAAATTTGAGATTATGTCCATTGCATGCCAACGCAACTACGTCACACTAGAAACAGTGTGAACTCCTCCCTCTCGTGAAGGTACATACGGCTGCTGAACTGAAGCGATTATTTATAGCTCAAAAGTGCTTAAATATTGATCTTTGGTTGCACCAAAAGTGATCATATCACTTTAGAACACACTAATTGAACCGCTGTAGTCTTATGGATGATGTTTATGCTTACTTTCTGTTCTTTATGGAGCTTCAAAAATATGATCACCATCCACTTGCATCGGCTGAAGAAAGAAATTCATACACACTTGGATTGGCATGAGAGTGAGTAAAAGATAAGATAACTTTCATTCTCTTCTGTCATTCACTTGACGTTGTGTCCTGGGCACTTCAACAGCGTTTCCTAAAAGAGTTTACACATTGGCGTTGAACGTCTTTTTCAAGATGCCTTTCTGCCTTAGTGTAGTTCCTGGATACGGTAGATATCTCTCCGCTTCTGACGGTCATATATGCTGCCTCGCATGTATGGGCTGCAATCATATTGAGGCAGAGTTTATGAACGGTTCATGTTCTCATTGCGAGAGCGTGACTATGGCAACGTTGCGGTCGCAGCTTTCCTTCCTAAAAGGAAATGCCATTCCAGCTGCCCCCATGGGGCGATTTGGGGAGTTCCGCGGCCGCAAGATAGCCGGGTAAATCCCAGAGGACCACCCGCCCACCTGCACGCTCGTTTGTTTCTGTCCGGGCTTGATTTGAGACCAGCTCGCCCCACAGCCAGTTCGATGTCTCCTTCAGACTCACTGAGCTGGATGATAATATCGCCGCTACATCGGACAGCATTGCGGCGTCTGGCGCTGAGGACTTGACTGGGCTGCCACCTTTGGGTCTACTCGCCCACTCTGAAACCAACGTGCAGATGTCCGGCATGCTTGCCCGGGCCGCCAATAGCATTGGGCTGGGCTGGACCGGAACCCCCCCCCTCAGCCCTTACAGTTAGACGACTGGTTCCTCTGGCCAGGGTGCCGCTCACAGCCATGCTCCCCTTCGGTGGGAAGTGCATGATGAGCTGACGAAGTCTTGGAGGCCACCTTTTACTGCCTGAAACCAACCTCCTCGTTCGTCCACTCTCACTACCCTGTCCACTTGGGGAACCTAGTACACAGAGGTTCCCCAAGTGGACAAAGCAGATGCGTGCACCTGCAAAACGCAGCCATCTGGCAGGATCGCCCAGTACTCCTCTCCGAGGCCTGTAGGTGCTGTAGGTGCAGTTTTCAGCAGTGAAAAAGCAGACGGAGACCATCCAACACATCTTACCTGCACCGGACTACACCCAGCCGAGCCACGTCTTCTTGCCGAGGGTGTCCCACTGCAGCAGCAACAAACCAGCTGGTAGCTCCGCCTCAATCAGGGCCTAGTTCTTAGCCCCAGCATAGAGCTACCTGCAGGAAGCGGATGCCCCCCATCTCGCGAACCTCTTCAAGGACCCGGAAGGCTCCCAAGCGTTCCTCAGATGGACCACCCAGACAGGGGCGAAAATTTCATCAAAATGTTGGGAGGGACAATAAACATAACAATTCTCAAGAGCAATTTCTGAAGGGGACACCAAGGGTTTTTTTGTTGTTGCCCCATTTGCGTTTGTATTATTTTATTTCTTATTTTAAGAATATATCATTATATTATTTACAATACACATATTTTAATGATACTTTAGGGGGGGTCCTGACCCCCCCGCGATTTCCGCCTATGCACCCAGAGTACGAGATGTTCACACAGGAGCTGGTAGCCAGACCACTCCTTCCCTCAGTGGATGGTCGGGAGGAAAATCCTTGGTTTCCGTATTTTCATTTACCACTTTTCAATAAAATTGCGATTTCCTCATCCCCTGGACTCTTGAGCAGCTCTTTATTTGTTTTGGCAGACAGCGGAAAGGGAACGCTTTTTAAAATCAAAATTTGTCCTGTTTATTTTCTTAAAGTATATCTCTGGTCTTATTGTAAATGATTCATCCATGCATATTTGTATTTTTAATAATAAAAATTTGACCATGTAATCTTTAATTAAAATTTAATAACTTTGTAGTTAAGCTAATAATTAAACGTTTTTAGTCAGTTGTAACCCCATCCCTTTAAAAGCCTGTCATGTGCACAGACCTGGCATTGGTCGAAGCAGCAAAGAGAGATTGTTAAGAGCAGTATTTCGTCTATTTATCTCCCCAAGCCCTGTTTCACTCCCCAAACTACCTTGGTTAAAGAGACGATATGTCCTCCCCCTACTTATTGTTTCAGTAGAAAATACTTCAAAACACCAAATAGAACTGTGACTTAAAAGTGAGTTGCTGTCAACTGAAGTTGTTTTGAAATCGGGGATCACAACATCATTTTAAATTCCTTTTTGTTCTGCAGAAAAGTTTGGAATGACATGTGGGTGAGGAAATTATGAAATAATTTTCCATAAAATTTCCCTTGTTTGTTACGCTTATATAAAGTTATTATTGAAGTGTTTATCTCTAGAGGTTATTTTCCTCTGTTTCTCTCAAGATGAAATGTCATCTCTATATAATTTAAAGAGTGTGTTAATTGTGTTAGTTTTCACAGCCAGCTCTTGTGTCTGGCAGCCTGTGCAGACAGCCCTAACACAGCCTGACGATCATGCACTTCATCATAATCATACATCCTGTTTATTAAATAGGAAGTGTCCAACAAAACAGGCATAACCAGATGGTGCCTGTCGGTCGATGGTGGATTCAGCATGAAATAACCATAAAATAACCTTCACGGTGATAATGAGGAAGTTAAGACACTGAACACCCATTGGGTGATTGATTTTTATCTTTTATTTCATTTTTTGTTTATTCATTGAGCAAAGGGTTCCAAACTGCATCCTAACAATATTTCCCTGGCTGCCGAACTTGTGTGCGCACACACACATACAAAAATAGACAGACACAAATAAAAATTACTTGCAATAAAATAGAAAGGTCATAGTAAACAAGCACACAAACAAACTTGCATGCACACGCCTCATACAATATGAAAAATGTCCATTTATTTTGCTCACTGGCTCTCTCTCTTTTCTGGGATCCAGGTGTTGTTATATTATTAATGAAGAGTTAAATGTCTCCTTCACTTATCCTTTATCATCTTCCCCCTTTCTCAGAAATGAAGGAAAATATATATTTTTTTCTTAACAATTCGAATACTTCAGTTGTTTGCCATTATTACAGATTTCATACACAGTGACTTTTGAAAAGCCGCAGTCCTTCCCTTTCTCTCCTTTTTTTCTACCTCAACCTCTCCTTTCTTTAGCAAGGGATATTGCTTTTCTAATCATGCTGACTAACAATATTTCTGGCTTTTCTTTCTTTCTTTTTTCTTTTTGTGCTCGGCAGGGAGTGGTCTGCTGCTGTTTTGGATGCAAGGGGTTCTGTGTGTCTGTGGTTGCTTGTGAATTGCTGTTTTAGAGGTCGAAGGAGACGCACTCTCTCTGTATAATGAAGTAGTGGTGCAAGCTGGGTCAGTGCTAACTGTAGGCAATGCAACGTGAGTGACCTGCAGCATGTCTCTCCATCTCTTCTTCCTTCTGCCAGTATCATCTCACAGAATGAGTAATTTCGAACCCTAATCATTCACACCCCTGGACAGGTGACAATATTTTTTTTTTACCATACCATACCAACTTTATTTGTTAAGCACTTTACAACAACCAAAGTTGACCAAATTGCTGTACAGAAAAATAAACATAAACATATGTACAATTAATAAGCATACAATAAAAACATTCAAAGTAACAAATACAATCAAGTAAATAAAGTCGACATCTTACTAGGTGTCAAAAGCCATAGAGAAAAGATGGGTTTTAAGAAGGGTTTTAAAAACAGATAAAGAAGAGGCCTGCTTAACATGCAAAGGCAGATCATTACAAAGTCTAGGTGCAGACACAGCAAAGGCACGGTCCCCTCTGAGCTTACGCTTAGTTTTAGGCACAGTCAGGAGCAGCTGATCATCTGACCTGAGAGCACGGACGGGTTTATAAGAGTGTAGAAGCTCAGAGAGGTATGGCGGGGCAAGACCATTTAATGATTTAAAAGCAAATACATTTTTTTTAAATGGATCATAAATTGAATAGGCAGCCAATGTAATGAAGCTAAAATAGGGGAAATGTGCTCATGTTTACGTGTGCCTGTTAAAAGACGTGCTGCTGCATTTTGTATCACCTGCAGACGGGTGATGGAGGACCCACTAACCCCCACATATAGTGAATTACAATAGTCCAGCCGTGTAGTTACAAAGGCGTGGATTGCAGTTTCAAAATGTTGTCTTGACAGAATTGGCTTTATTTTGGCCAGCTGCCTCAAATGAAAGAAGCTTGATTTGACAACAGCTTTGATTTGACTGTCAAATTTAAGCTCAGGGTCCACTTTAACTCCTAGGTTTGTAATGCTAGGTTTAATATAGGGTGCCAATGAGCCCAGATCTACAGGCAGGGTCCCAGTGGTGCCTCCAAAAACCATCACTTCTGTTTTTTATCATTAAAATTTAAAAAGTTCAGAGCCATCCAGGACTTTATGTCGTCGAGACAATTGAGTAGTTGTCCAACAGAGTTGTCATTTTTCTTTTTAAGAGGTACATAAATCTGACTGTCATCTGCATAACAGTGGAATGAAATGCCGTACTTTCTAAGTATGGAACCAAGTGGAAGCAAATACAAAGAGAAAAGTAGAGGGCCGAGGACTGAGCCCTGTGGGACCCCACACAAGAGAGAAGCAGAGGAGGATACAGATTCACCTATGCTGACACAAAAAGTTTGATCCGCTAAATATGACCTAATCCACTCCAGTGCCATGCCACTGATGCCCACCCACTGCCTTAAACGTGAAATCAATATCTCATGATCCACTGTGTCAAATGCAGCAGTTAGATCCAAAAGCACAAGGATAACACAGTCACCAGAGTCAGTCGCTAAAAAGATATCATTAAAAACGTTTAAAAGAGCGGTTTCTGTGCTGTGCAAGGTTTTAAAGCCAGACTGGAAAACCTCTAGTATATTATGTTCTTCCAAAAAGACCAATATTTGACTGTGCACAATCTTCTCCAGGATTTTTGAAAGGAAGGGCAATTTGGAAATAGGCCTGAAATTAGCAAGAACTGACGGATCCAGAGCAGGTTTTTTAATCAGAGGTTGAACCACTGCATGTTTCAAAATTTCAGGGACCACACCCGAGGTCAGACTACTGTTTATAACTGCAACAACAGATGGTCCTACAGTGGGGAAAACCTCCTTAAATAGTCGAGGGGGAACAGCATCATTTGGAGAACCCGAGGGCTTCAAGTGACCAACTACCTCCTCTAAAAAAGAAAATGTCACCGGCTCAAAATGATCAAAAACAACCGAGCAAGGGACAGAGATTGAAGGGTCTGAAGCTGAAGGCGCAATTTGAGACCTAATAGAAGTGACCTTATCAATAAAAAAGCAAAGGAAATTTTCACACATAGCAGGGGATGCCTCCATACAAGCATTCTGTGGTGCATTTAAAAGTGAGTCAATGGTGTTAAACAAAACACGAGGCTTGCGACTATTTGCCAGAATAATATCTGAGAAATGTTTTCTTTTGGCATCTTTCACAGTTTCCTGGAAATGACGCCAGCAATCCCTTAACATTTGAAGAGACACCTGCAGTTTGTCCTTCTTCCACTTGCGCTCAGCTCTACGGCACTCACGTCTGGCAGCATGAGTCATGTCATTTAACCAGGGCTCAGATTTAGTTTTAGGCTGCCTGGATTTTAATGGAGCCACAGTGTCTAAAACAGTTTGGCAGGTGGAGTGAAACCATGAGCTAAGCTCTTCTGTGTGCAATACAGACTCAGGAGTGATGGTGTTCTGACTGAAAGCAGCCGAGAATTGAGCAGCAGTGGAAGGGTTAATCATGCGACAGCGCCTTGCAGCAGCGCAAGGTTTAAATGTATGACAGGCAAGAGCAGTCTCAAATAATACAGGCATATGGTCAGAAAACACTGCGTCACATATCTCTAGATTAAGAACAGACAAACCATATGATAAAACAAGATCAAGTGTGTGTCCATGTTCTTGTGTGGGTCCAGACACAGATTGCACAAGATTAAAAGAATCAATGAGGTTTAGAAAACCCTTTGTCATTGGCTTATCAGGACAACACAAATGAACATTAAAATCACCAACAATAAGAACACGATCATATTTAGGCATGATTTCAGCCAGAAAATCAGAAAAATCATTTAAAAAGTCCTTATTGTACTTGGGGGGCCGATAGACCACAACACACAACACTGTGTGAGAGCGACCAATCTCAAATAAACTCAGCTCAAAGCTGCTGGAAGCGGATGACAGCAATATCTGCTTACATTTATAATGACTCTTATATACAGTCGCTATTCCTCCTCCTCGGCCAGATTTTCGTGGGGAGTTAAGGTAGCAGCAATCATGGTGTAAAAATTCTGTGAAAGCGCTGGACTCACCCTCACTCAGCCATGTCTCAGTTACACAGAGGAAATCCATTCCTCGGGACGTGAAAAAATCCTTTAAGACAAAAGTCTTATTTGCTAGAGATCTAGCATTTGCCAGCCCAAACCTAGCAGTTACCGGCGGATCCGCAGCGCTGGATGTTCGTGAAACCCGACACAGAGACCGCAAGTTGCTGTGATTGACTCCGCGCCAGCGGGGACGAGGAGAGCAGGTGCCGCGGGGCTGGAACACCTCTTCCGGGCCGACGACAGGTATCAGCCTGGCGCCGACAGGGTCCAGCGAGCGTCGAGGAATAACGAGGCTAGTCACGACTCCAAACTCAGTCCAAAAAGGCGTAGAACACCATGCAAGACGGGCCTTCAACCTCACCAGCCGGCCACCACGACTTCCCCGGCGGCGGGTGCGCTTTCGTCGGCGCTCACGCCGAGAAGGTGAAGCCGGGGCGTGCCAAAGGTGAGCCGGGAGCCTCGCCAGGAGCGGGGGCAAGGTTTCACGTCCATCATCATCCAATTTTACTAAATTTTCAACAGAAAATCACAGATCCAGCAGTGTTTGGCGATCATACACCAGCAGAGAATCGACATCCCGAGCAAAAAGCAAGACAAACAGCAAAAACACACTGTAAGGTATGGCGGAGGATCAGTGGCTTTAACAGATTCCCGAACAAACAAGAACTTACTGTTAAAAACCCCCCCTAATTACTGAAATAGCGCCAACCAGCCTCCACAAGCACAATAAATGTATTGACAAAGAGACAATGAACTATTGACAGAGAACCGCATGTGACATCCGCATGCTCACCACGTGCTTATCGTGTGGACAGGAAGGGGGAAACTTTGAACGCAACAATGTGTGTGTGTGTGTTTTTCAGTTAAACACAGAACTGCATATTGCTAATGAAATACGTGTAATCCCTGTATGTTGTGTATTTCTGAGGTATATCAAACTCGTTAGAACTGTTTCGTTGTGTGTTTTAAACTCTGAGGCCTCATATTTAATAGCCTCAGTGTATATTCCCTTATTAAGTGTACCAAATATACTTTTCTTGGTATCAAATTAAACCTTACAATTTGGCCTAGCTAAATTCGAATATAAGATCTTCGTAGAATGATATTACGTTATGTTTTGCCATCTTTTGAGTCATTCAGCCCAAAATCTCTTACCGTCATAAACCCAGCCAGAAACATGCAAATGAGCCGTGACGGAACAAAGGAATCATTCTCCTGCCCAGAGTAATGGAGGCCTTTACGACCTCCAAAGGAATGTTCAGAGAAGTGCTGACCCTCCCTTCATTCTCTTACTGAGAAAGAGAAATGAACCCTGTTAATCCTATATATATATTCTATATATCCATGTGATAAATATTGACATGTATCTAATGTGCCATCTCACATTTTCCCTTAAATGTGCTTGATCTATGTTTTCTTGCAAACTAATGGGTTAATGTTTCAGACTTTGCATACTATGGTTAACCAAAATCATATGTGTGGCATATTTGGTCTCTATAACTTGGTATTTTGAAGATCGAAATGACTGTGCACATGATATGTCGATAACAACAACATATTAGTATTAAAAGTATATTTCCTATTTTCTTTCTTGCACATGCAATGGGCAATTTTACAACAAAGAGCAATAAACCAAATTCCCGCCTGGAACCCAAACCCTTCTCATTGGTCGAGCCAATGAGAGGTGGGACCTGTTTCCCGAGGGTATAAAATTGCTGCGCCCACTTCCTCTCATCCTCTTATCTTACCAACTCTTCTTAGCTTCTCTCTCTTATCTCTTCACTCTCTTGCTGAATGATGCCAAACTAAAGGCCCCAAGGACTCCCAAGCATGTGCCAGGCTACGGCCTCGACTGCCCATTCACCAAGATCCTCTGACTCTCACTGGTTCTCTCTCATCAAGACAACATCATCAAAGATCAACTGGAGCCTCAACAAATTGCATCAGGACAGTTTAATTCAAATGGGACATGCAAGTATCAAACTTAGTCTCATTATTTGATACATTAAGTATCCTTAACCCCTTTCTAAAAAGGGCGTGTCAGAACTAATATGATGGTTTGCTCAGGCTGTTGATCTGCTGAACTTCAAACAATGCTATAACTTCTTGCCTTCCTGTATTCTGCTTCAGCCCTCTTTCCCTTGGTAAACTGTATGAATGTATGTATATGTATGTTAGAGTAGTTTAAATGTTTAGTCTAGTTAATAAAGTCTTGTTCATGTCACATGTAAAGTTGTCTGTGTCTCAAGCTCATATCTAAAGTCACTAATCATAGATTTTGACTACTTGCTCTTAATACTTAGTAAGAAAGACATTTCCCATGCCCGGAAATGTACCTTTCTATTAATTAATTAATTAATAACCAATATTGAGTGTTCACGGGATGAACCGAGTATTTGGTTGTAATGTTAATGTAGCTACATCAAGTTAACCCGATTAACTGATCCAAATATTCATAATCGATTATAACAAGTTATGATTGATTATTAATATTTCATAGAACTGATTCAGCTACCTAATGGTGGAAGAATATAGAGCTGATTCGCTACATAATGGTGGAGAATGATGCGGGCATGATTAAACAAAGGTTATGAGCTTGAACCCCTGTCAACCTAAAAGTGTGCATTGAATAATTCCGGTCAGAATAGGACATGACATGCGAAACGGCATTTGCTTCACTAGTTGCTGGCTTGTTTGGATGCGGATAAGGTGATGGCTTGAATTGACATCTCTACTGTAATTGAAAGAGTTTTAAAACATTTAAGCATATTTTCAAAAGGTATCAGGGTACGAGTAATATGATTTTAGCGGAGAAACCCTAATTTCAGTATTAAAGTCTAAGTCTGTTTTGATGAAGGAATCTCAGCTCAGCGGCATGTAAACTGTACCAGAATTGATTGCTTAACCTGTTTCTGAGGAAGAAATCTCAGTACAGTGTTATATAAATGTAGATTTGGGCGATGCTCCCCTTTTCACAGTATAAAGGCCTTACAAATTATAGTTAGATTGATGTCCTTCATCTAAACCTTATGTGTGCGTCTAAAAGCTTAGCTTCCTGGTGATCAGAACTGTGTTTCACTCACTGAAACTCTGAAGTGCATTGGTTCCCATGACAACGACTTGTCACGGGAAGTGCTCACTCCAGATAGCGCATGTGTTTCCTTCCGACGCCATTTTGTAAACAAACCAGCCTAGGTGGCTAAGCAAACCCAACTTAGCAGCCCCTTAGCTTAGGCTAAGCTAACTAATAGCTTCAACAGTTAGCTGCTAGCATAATTTACATGAAGCCTTTATCTACAGCTTGTGTGCATGCATAGTGAAGTGATCTAAACCATTTTCCTTTAACCCCATTTCTGGTTTCTGAATTCTCACTTTCTCTTTCCTTAACTTTAATTCTTCTCATCTAACTTCACCTGCACCTTTCAGGTGCATCCCTTACTGAACGCTGTTCAGCTAAATTTGCAGTTACTTTGTTAATTAAATCTAAAAATTAATTACATGTAAACTGTTTAGATAGAGAATAATTTTTATAGTTATTGGGAACTTTCAATGGCACGTTGACTAAACTTTATAGAGGGACAAACAAATTGTGTGGTCTGGAACACGCAACAGCTGTGACCAACTATAGAATGATGTCCAAAGCAAATCTAGTTGTTGATCATAAGTGCTAATGATTATTCCCAATACAAGGTTATTCTGCTATTTTAATCACTTCTTCAAGTCTTTTTATTATTTTTACTAATAATAGAAGTCAGCTATTCATTTTCCCATTTAACCCTCTTGGTCTAGTGTGGTTTTATTTCCCCATAAAACTGCAAAAGTAACTAGACATACTTTTCTTCTCGATTTTGTGTTTATTTGCAACAAGTTGCTTAAATTTTATGAGCCAGCTACACTAGTAATCTAGACGATTTCTATGGCATAACTTTGAGCACCACTAATAGACACAATCTAATAGGAAAGCTCGTTTCTTCCTCTTTCTTTCTCCTCTTCATGTGTTCAAAGATCAAGCCTGTTGTATGCTATCAGTAAGTGCTGATAAATAATTTGACCCAAAGAAACATCTTAAGTCATTTATTAAATCTAGGCTTACGCTCTTTTAGCAAAGCCACTCAGATCCACACAAATCTGAGCATCCTGCTATTTGCAGCTAAGATAGTAATAATCAGGAACACATTTCAATTGTTAACCACACCTAGCAAAACCTAGCTGTACATTATACACCTTGCTGTCTCACTTTGCCTTTAGCTCCAAATTCTGTTTGATCTTGCATTAGTCTCTTGCCCTTACTCTCACCAGAAGTGTGCCAAAAATGTTGCAGATGCTCAGCCTAACTGCCCAGATGGCAGGCCAAAAGGACTGGCTAGGTGTTTTGAGGAACACCCTTTTATCCATGGCTGCTGACGACCTTCAGCAACAGAACAAAAAGCAACTGGAAAACGAGGGAAAAGAACTAATGACAGGCGACTCAAACCAGAGGTATGAGCACAAATATCTGACTGAGGTTATCGTCCTGGCCCACAACCTCACAGGTTTGAAACAGGAGGTAAACAACCTCAAACGCCAGATCACTGAGTCCCAAGCGGAGCTGACACATGCTAAAAGCCGCATAGACCAGCTAGAGATGGAGGCTCAGGACAGACACAAGGACCCTGGCAGAAGGGAGTCACAGGAGGTAATCCACAGACTTCAAACGGCTCTGACAGCTGCTAAACAACAAGAGCAGTTGGAAAAGACAGCTAGAGAGCACCTGGAAAAGGTACTTTTTCACAAAGATTCACTGTTAAAAACAGCAAATTCTGAACTCTTGGACAAAGATGCCAGAATCATGGCCTGTGAAGGTCAACTGAATGTGTCCAGAGCTGAAGTTAAAGTGCTGACTCAGCAGCTGGACAACACCAAAGATGAACTTGACATGGTCCAACGAGAACTGAGACACTCTTACCTGCTGCAAAAGAAACCACAGCAGGAGAGACATCTCACTCCCCACTTGCAATCAGCAGAGAAACCTCCCCAGCCAAGCACAGATTTACAAAGGGGAGACAAACCCCTCTGCTTAACACGTCATCGGACAGTTTCCTTAAAGCTTCTGCAGCAGCGGAAGGAAAAGGATTGATTCAGGCGAATCTTGAAGCGACACGTGTAGCGACACTCAAAGACCTCAACCGAATGGCCAGACATATCCCTGCATTTACACCAGAGCTTGCAGGAGACCACGGCGTCCACGCTTACCTGCGAGACATTGACTTTCACCTGCAGTCTTTGATGAGTGTGAACCATCAAGATAGACTCCATCTGATCTGGATCACGTCCAGCCCAGAGTTGCGACGGCTTTCTGGCTCGACAGCCAGAAAACATCCAGTCTAACTACCAGCAGCTGAAACAAGCCATCATAAGGGAATTCTCAGAGTCTAAAAACGGACTGATCGCTGCCCTAGACACCAAACAGGGTCGGCATGAAACTCCCTATGTTTACTACCACAGACTCAGACGAGCTTACTCGGAGCTCGCAACAAACCTGGGATGGAGGAGGACACCAGCTCGAGAGCCTTTTCCTCCGAAACCTCCATCCTATGGTAAGTCACCATTTAGGCATTATGGCCTGCCCCACACAATGCCTATCCAACAACTGCGTGACCTGACACAGAAGGCCTTTAACAAACACAAGGCCTCACCCAGCAAGCGCCACAGGACGTCCCACAGCAGTCTACAACAACATCCTCCTGTACACCTTTCAAACAGGTGCCAAACAGAGGCTGCACAAAGACAGCTAGAAACGCCTGTTACTGAGTTACAAGAGCTGCTAGCACTAGCAAAAGAGCTCCTGGAACAGAACTCCCCTGAGGAGTACTGGGAAGAACAAACCTCTGACTCTTGCCCAACACCACTCAGGCAAGCTCAAGTCAGCACTGCTGCCAGAGCAGAGTAACACTGCAGACTTCAGACACCTGGTGACTGGGTGCCGAACCAAGGGCTGAACGGCCACCTGCTGCCCTTTTGCTACCAGTACTAGGTCAGTCTGAAACTCTCTCCACACTACACAATGCCCATAACCACTCCCTGCAGCCACAAACAAGCACCTGCCTCAAACGAACTGACTTCATAATGACAGGTGACACACTGTCAAGGCACCTGCTGCCTCTGCACCTGCTACAAAACCCTCATGATTCACCTGCCATCCGCCATTGTGATGATTGTCGATCCGATGATGTCTCCAACAGGGACACCACCTGGCGAAAAAGGGGACTGTAAGGTATGGCGGAGGATCAGTGGCTTTAACAGATTCCCGAACAAACAAGAACTTACTGTTAAAAACCCCCTAATTACTGAAATAGCGCCAACCAGCCTCCACAAGCACAATAAATGTATTGACAAAGAGACAATGAACTATTGACAGAGAACCGCATGTGACATCCGCATGCTCACCACGTGCTTATCGTGTGGACAGGAAGGGGAAACTTTGAGACATAACAATGTGTGTGTGTGTGTTTTTCAGTTAAACACAGAACTGCATATTGCTAATGAAATACGTGTAATCCCTGTATGTTGTGTATTTCTGAGGTATATCAAACTCGTTAGAACTGTTTCGTTGTGTGTTTTAAACTCTGAGGCCTCATATTTAATAGCCTCAGTGTATATTCCCTTATTAAGTGTACCAAATATACTTTTCTTGGTATCAAATTAAACCTTACAATTTGGCCTAGCTAAATTCGAATATAAGATCTTCAGTAGAATGATATTACGTTATGTTTTGCCATCTTTTGAGTCATTCAGCCCAAAATCTCTTACCGTCATAAACCCAGCCAGAAACATGCAAATGAGCCGTGGCCGAACAAAGGAATCATTCTCCTGCCCAGAGTAATGGAGGCCTTTACGACCTCCAAAGGAATGTTCAGAGAAGTGCTGACCCTCCCTTCATTCTCTTACTGAGAAAGAGAAATGAACCCTGTTAATCCTATATATATATTCTATATATCCATGTGATAAATATTGACATGTATCTAATGTGCCATCTCACATTTTCCCTTAAATGTGCTTGATCTATGTTTTCTTGCAAACTAATGGGTTAATGTTTCAGACTTTGCATACTATGGTTAACCAAAATCATATGTGTGGCATATTTGGTCTCTATAACTTGGTATTTTGAAGATCGAAATGACTGTGTACATGATATGTCGATAACAACAACATATTAGTATTAAAAGTATATTTCCTATTTTCTTTCTTGCACATGCAATGGGCAATTTTACAACAAAGAGCAATAAACCAAATTCCGCCTGGAACCCAAACCCTTCTCATTGGTCGAGCCAATGAGAGGTGGGACCTGTTTCCGAGGGTATAAAATTGCTAGCCCACTTCCTCTCATCCTCTTATCTTACCAACTCTTCTTAGCTTCTCTCTCTTATCTCTTCACTCTCTTGCTGAATGATGCCAAACTAAAGGCCCCAAGGACTCCCAAGCATGTGCCAGGCTACGGCCTCGACTGCCCATTCACCAAGATCCTCTGACTCTCACTGGTTCTCTCTCATCAAGACAACATCATCAAAGATCAACTGGAGCCTCAACAAATTGCATCAGGACAGTTTAATTCAAATGGGACATGCAAGTATCAAACTTAGTCTCATTATTTGATACATTAAGTATCCTTAACCCCTTTCTAAAAAGGGCGTGTCAGAACTAATATGATGGTTTGCTCAGGCTGTTGATCTGCTGAACTTCAAACAATGCTATAACTTCTTGCCTTCCTGTATTCTGCTTCAGCCCTCTTTCCCTTGGTAAACTGTATGAATGTATGTATATGTATGTTAGAGTAGTTTAAATGTTTAGTCTAGTTAATAAAGTCTTGTTCATGTCACATGTAAAGTTGTCTGTGTCTCAAGCTCATATCTAAAGTCACTAATCATAGATTTTGACTACTTGCTCTTAATACTTAGTAAGAAAGACATTTCCCATGCCCCGAAATGTACCTTTCTATTAATTAATTAATTAATAACCAATATTGAGTGTTCACGGGATGAACCGAGTATTTGGTTGTAATGTTAATGTAGCTACATCAAGTTAACCCGATTAACTGATCCAAATATTCATAATCGATTATAACAAGTTATGATTGATTATTAATATTTCATAGAGCTGATTCGCTACCTAATGGTGGAAGAATATAGAGCTGATTCGCTACAACACACAGCAATGACAGCGACAGATGGCAAGCCACACACAATGGCGCCATCTTGAAAATTATTTCAATTTCTTGTGCACCTTCTTGTGCTTTTATATACAAACACTTACAAAAAATTACAGTAGTCATACCATGGAATTAGATGGTTCTTTGATATATAGCATAGTACTAAAAATTTACCATATTCATATACCATTCCTTGATACTTCAATTTATATCATGGTTTTGCTATGGTAAATGCATACAAATTGTAATACAATGGTACTTTGATTTTTACTGTACTATAGTACTAAATTCTTTGTACCAATTGTCATATAATGGTATTTACTTATAACTCAAATATATTTCAAAGGAAACCACAGTAGTACCATAGTATATGTCCATAAAACCATGGTAGTGCAAAATATATTATAATACTACGGTACTAAATCCAAAAAAGTGGTAATAAAATGGTACTTTGATACATACCATGGTACTGAATGATTACCATATTTATATACCATGGTATTTACATTGTTTAAGCCAAGGTTTGGCAAAGAACACCTTGGCAGCAGAATCAAAAATTAACCAGGAATCCAAAAGCCATCAAACGTTACCAAAAATGCCCTGCATTAAGGAAGTGGGTAAGACCCGAACGTAAAGGGCAATCTACTTTATAGCTCCGTGGTACCGGGTTCACGGATGCTGCATGGCACCACCTAGGTGATTTTTGCTGATGCTTTCCGTGTTTCCTTGCCAGCCTGGGGGACTGCCAGAGGCGATGAAGGCATCCCAGTGCAGCTGCATCCCACAGTGGCCATGCTAAGAGCCGTCAAAAACAGGCCCCCTGAAAAGGAGATCAGCCTTCACCATAGGGTGGCGACACCACGTCCCACGGCAGGAGTATAGCAATGGGTGCATTCTCCATTCATATACATTGCAGGTGGACACCCGGGTGGGATAAGGAACACCCCCCAATATTCCACAGACCATGTATTTGTCCCCTTACCTGCTATCTGGGGAAAGAGCCCCCCGTATCAGGCTCCGATTGGCTGAAGCTGGGGGGGGTGTCTGGGAGGGGCTGTCCATAAACCGAGTATTTGTCCACTTACCAAGTATATTATGCCACTTCATCCCTGAGGGGCCCCATACCCTAGGTGTTTGTTTGGGAGGGGGCGTGGCTGTCCATAAACCGAGTATTTGTCTACTTACCAACTACTATTACTTGGCACTTCATCCAAAATCACAGGAAGATACCACTTGCAATGTATTTAATGGCCGCCAAATACTAGGTTTATGGACATTTAATAAATATAATTATTATTTAAAATAAATTGTATTGTTTGAAACAACTGTTTTGCATTCAAAGTATTAAAAATGAATTCAAATTCAAAATATACATACCTTTTTATTTGATGCATGATTCATTTGCACATGCATAAAACAGGACTCTCCACAAAGATTGCATTTGGAGACAATTGAATACATTGCAGCTGGGGCCTTCCTGTATGACTTTAAGTTCTGAGGACTTGATGTCCACCAACCTCTTTAACATCAATTAAATACATTGTAAGGAGATGGTCCCTTGTGCAATGTATATAATAATTCTGAATACTTGGTTCATGGACATCAGTTCTATAAGGTCCATGATCAAAATCTTGACTAAAAACATATTTAGGTGACTATATGACTCCTCTTGAACAGTATAGACCTTTTAAAACTTAAAATTATTAGTGTCCAAAAACCATGTACATTTTTTATGTGGTGTACATTGCAGGTGGGATCTCCATATCTCAGAGTTGATACCACTTAGATAACTGCAATCCTGTGCTTGCCCTAGCCTGCCATTTCAATGGTGCAAACTTGAAGTACTTTAGAGAAAGTCAAAAATTTAGACCAATAAAAAACTTGAAGGATTTTTGAAATTCAAAACATGAACAGGGGAGATCAAGACAAGAACAGAAGTGCAGGTTTCATCTCTCCAAGTGGTCCCAGTGTTGAGATATAGAGATCCCACCTGCAATGTATACAATCCAAAAATATACACGGATCGTGGACAGTTGATTTTTGATGATTTGTAGGGTGCATGTTGTTCAGACGGAGTCACACAATTAGTACAGTACACAGCGAAATGAGACAACATTCCTCCAGGACCATGGTGCTACATAAAAACAACTTAGGACAAACACAGAACCACATGAGACTACACAGACTAAATAATATTTCTACTTAAAGTGCACATGCAAATGTGTGCAAAAAAGTATGGGACAGTACAATAAATTACTAAAAGGACGAGGACTATAGGCACAGTAAGAGACAGTGCAGTGCCAGCCAGTACACATTTGTAATCTGAGTAGTGCAAAAAGATGACACATTCTTAAAATGCCAAATGTAAACATAACATACTATGAAATAGTTTTCTATGGACATAGCAGTTATCGAGGAAGCAGTTATTGAGGTAGCAGCCAGGTATAAGTGACAATTAATTAAAGTGCAACTCTGGACGTGTGTGTGTGTGTCACTCCAGTCTCTGAGTATTGAGGAGTCTGATGGCTTGGGGGGAAGTAGCTGTTACACAGTCTGGCCGTGAGGGCCCAAATGCTTTGGTACCTCTTGCCAGATGGCAGGAGTGTGAAGAGTTTGTGTGAGGGGTGTGTGGGGTCATCCACAATGCTGGTTGCTTTGCGGATGCAGCATTTTGTTTAAATGTATTTGATGGAGGGAAGAGAGACCCCGATGATCTTCTCAGCTGTACTCACTATCCTCTGCAGGGCTTTGCGGTCTGAAACTGTGCAATTTGGTGGCCATTAAAGACATTGCAGCTCGGACTTCCTGCATGACAGTGTGAAAATACCATTAAATGTGTTGCAAATACCTAGGGGATTTGAATGCTTGTTCATTGAGCCCTCGTGAACAACATGATGACATATTATTTCAGTCAGTGCTGGGCAAGTACTTAAAAAAAATCAAGAAAATTATTCTAGGAAAATAACTGTCACTTTGCACTCACAAGTCAGCCAGTTTAGCACTTAACCAACTCATTCAAACTTTAAACTTTGCATACTGTCTAGGGGTCCCCTGAGAAGAAATAGATTTCAAATTGGAGTAAATTGTAAGTCTTGGATTGGTGTCCATAAACAGAGTATATAAATGAATGGTATGCATTGCACATGGACATAGGCCTGGCATCTTGTCTGTAGTTCAGTAGACTGACCCCAAATATC